>NW_007260498.1:960226-1006161 GCF_000164805.1 Carlito syrichta
ATTTTTTGATTTATTGTAGAGATGGGGTCTCGCTGCCCAGGCGGGTCTCGAACCCGCGTGCTCAGGCAATTCACTCACCTCAGCCTCCCAAAGGCGCGGGATTGCAGGCTGAGCCACCGAGCCCGGCTTGCATGGGGATTTTTTAAAGAGGGAGTGTCTGGCACATATCCTTGGGCAGACTCTCATTGTGACTTGTGCTTCTGCTCATTCTCTTCCTACCTCAAAAGTAGCTGCAGCCCATCAGGACTCTATTCGCAGTAATTGGGGAAATCTTCTTGGAATCCTTCAGGCGGTATAAATGTCAAATGTTGCGGCTATTGCTGTTATTAATAGGGCATTGGGTTGAGAGAGAAAAGGAGGGAATAGCTTGATTGTATTTACATGCACGGAATGCGTATTGACTGTAAAGAAGAATTGTATCCGCAGGAAGAAAGTTCAGTTTCCAGTTTCCATGATTAAGTATGCAATTGAGAGACAGCGATCTCGCTAAATAGAAGGGAATAATTTGCTCTTTAACAAGCAGTTAGTTCTACCTGGGAGGGAAGATGACTGTCTCTCTCCGCTTCATAAATCTGCTGTTTGTTTTGTGCTTTCTGGACTATGTCAGGGTGCACCACCCAGAAAGGAATGTTCACACACTCAGGAATATTCTCTATCTTCCTGTGTCCACTGAATATATGCAAGACCTCCAGAATAATCAATATTATGTGGGAGACATAAAATGAAAGGGAAATAAAGGTGCTTTTCAAACTTTTTTTTTTCTGGTTTTTTTTTTTCCCCCTGACAAAAGCATATCCAATTGGCTTCTCTCCTTCCAGGAATCCTTTAGCCTTTCCTGGCTTTGTGGCATCCATTCAACATGTGTCAACACTAAGTGGACTCTGGCAGTCTCTTTAATGGGGACATGACGTGTCTTTTGTCAGGAGAGGAAAAGAAACACTCCCCACTATTGCTCTACTATTCTCTAAAAGAAATGAAGGTGGGAAAAATGAAGGCCAGGTCAAAGCCATCTAGGTATTGTGACATATGCTTGAGCATTTGTGCACTTTGAGATGATTACACGTTACACTGGATAGCACTTAATTATTCAAAGTGACTTTTACCTTATTGTTCTAACCAGCATATGGTTGCGTTCTTGCTGTGCGTGCCAAGTTCCCCTGTTACTGAGAGAAAGGACTGAGTTTAGATGTCAAGTAGAGATGGCAGATTGTAATTTGACAGGGAGAGGGGAACCAGCTGTACTCCCCCCGAGTCCGGCCTCCCCGGGTAATTCTGAAGAAGCGGAGAATGAGAAGTCTCCTTTAAGAGAGGAGGTAACAGAATATTCTGGACCCTTGTTCATCAGATATCCATCGTTTATACCTTGGCAGCCTGTTGTGGTGTGAGCCGTTTTTTAAAATAAGATTCAGATGAAACTTTTGTACTCTAAAGACCGAAGATTCCATCTCAGTATTCCAACCAACTCCTGGTAGAAGTTGAATTGTTAACTTCTCTGCGTCTCATTTTCTCTCTCTATAAAAAGGGAATTTTAACATCGATCCCGAGTTCTTATTAAGATGATGTGAAGCTAACGTGTGTGGAAACACTTTCATGATGTGCTCAGTGGGTATCTGATAAATATAAGTTTCTTCTCTTTCTCCTGAAATGCCATTATTGTCTGTGTAATGACCACTTAAAAGCAAAGACTCACTCACTGTAAAAGAGCTGTGACCAGCCAACGCAGTGTGATAAAAGCATTTTATATGAATACATATGTTGTGGAAAGACATAAATTATCTTTACTAATTCTCTGTGTGGCCAAGAGGAGGATTCTGTGGCAGGCTGAGTAGATAGATAGCACTCATAAGAAATAGTGAATGCAAGTTGAATTTTGACTGGTGGCAATTTCTCTCTGGGTCTCATCCACAGAGACATGTTGACATTTCTAATAATGTAGCACTTTGACTTTCAGGCCTGCTTAGAAATATGCATTGGGTACTTGGATTAAGAAGACTATTAGCATGATGAATAATGTCTCTAGCATTCATGAATTTAGATAAGTAGTAATAGAATGGTTAGAAAGACAGGGCTTGGGTGGGATGAATTTTTAAACTTGGAGGAGATTTTCAGTAGTAGAAAGATGAATCCAGAGATTTGGGATGATGCATTTCTGTAAACTGCCTTATCTGCTACCTATTTTACATATGAATCAAACTCTATTTAAGACATAGTGAAGAGGCCTTTCAACTTTATATTTAATTTTGTATTTTAATCTTCAGTGACTTTTAAAAATTTGAATCAGTTTTATTTTGAATTTTGCACAAATACTCTATACATTTTAACAACTTTAGTGAGGTACAATACAATAAAATTTATAAATTGGAAATGTACAATTCTATTATTTTTAGTAAGTGTATGGAGCTGTGCAACCATCATCACAATCCAGTTTTAAAATATTTCAGTCAGCCCCCAAATTTCCTTCATGCTAATTTTTACAGACATCTCCCATTCCTACTCCCAGTCCCAGGCAGCCAAATGTCTGTTTTGTGTCTATAAATTTTCTCCTTTTTCTGGGCATTTTATACAAATGAAATCAGACAACAAGTAATCTTTTGTATCTAATTCTGTCAGTACAATATTTTTTAGGTCCATCTCTGTGATACCATATATCACCAGGCCACTCTTTTTTTGATGAGTGACATTTCATTTTTATGACTGTCTCACAATTTATCAATTCTTTATGACAGTTTATAGTTTCTATTTTGAATGGTGCTGCTATGAACATTGTGTACATGTCTTTGTACACATATATGTTCATTTCTCTTGGATACATTTGTAAGAGTGGAGTTGCTAGATCACAGGATAAGTTTATATTTAACAGTATAACTGCCAAAATAGTTTCTAAAGTAGTTGTACCATTTTACATTTCCATTAGCAATGTATGAGCATTCCAGTTTCTCTACAACCTTGTCAACGCTTGGTATTTTCTGACTTTTTTGTTAGAAGGTAAGCTGTGATATCTCATTGTGGTTTTAATCTGCATTTCCCTGATGACTAAAGATATTTGGCATTTGTATTTGCCTAGTAGCTAATCACGTATCTTCTTTAGTCAAATGCCTATGTAAAACCTTGGGGGAATTTATAAAATGCTCATCTTCTTTATCCAAACCCTTTATGTTACATTTGGTCATAAAAATATATTCTCTCACTATGTTATTTGCCTTTTCACTTTCTTATTGATATCTTTTGGAGCATAGATGTTTTTAATTGTGATGAAATTCAATTTATTTTCTTTTATCTTATTGATTGGGCTTTTGGTGTTGGCTCTAAGAACATTCACCCAACCCAAGATAATGAAGATTTTAAGTTAGGTTTTCTTCTAGAATTTTTAATATTTTTAACACATATTTAAGTATATGATTGATTTCAGGTTAATGTTTGTTTACAGTGAGATAAAGGTCTAACTGGTTTGTCTTTTGGATATACAATGATCCCAGCACTATTTGTTAAAAAGACTAACATTTCCATGTGAAATGCTTGGGTAATTGGCTACAGAGACACATAGACCAATATAACTGAATAGGGAACCCAGAGAAACATTCACATATTTACAACCAAGTGATTTTTGACAAAGGCACCAAGAACATTCAGTGGGAATAGGCTAATCTCTTCCATAAATAGTGTTGGGAAATATGGATATTCATATGCAGAAAAATGACACTAGACCCTGTCTCTTAAAATATAAAACATCAAATCAAAATGAATTCAAGGCTTAAATGTAAGACCTGACAACGTGAAACTACTAGAGGAAAACATTGGGGAAATAATTAAGAAAATTGATCCGGGGAAAGATTTTTTGGGGTCAGTCTTCAAAACCAGAGGCAACAAATCAAAAAGATATAAATAATATTATACCAAGTGAAAAAGCTTCTGTGCAACTAAGAAAACCATCAGCACAGTGAAGAATTAACCTACAGAATGGGAAAAAATATTTGTATGCCATCAAATTGACATGAGATGAATAACCAGAGTATATAAGAAACTTAAACAACTCCTCATCGGCAACAAAAAACTCACAAATAATCTAATTTTAAAATGAGCAAATGATCCAAACAAACATTTCTCAAAAGAAGACTTGCAAATGGCCAACTGATGTAGGAAAAAATTACTAATCATCAGGAAAATGTAAATCAAAGCCACCAGATATCGTCTTATCCTAGTTAAAATAAATCAACCTAAGCATCCAACAACAAATGAATGGATTTAAAATTGTGATTTATATAAAGAAGGGATTACTACTCAGCAATAAAAAAGAATAAAATTCAGTCATGTTCAGCAACATAGACAGACTTTTCAATGGTTGTCCCAGTGACCATGATATGTATCTTATCATAGTCTACTTCATATTAATTCTGACTTAGTTCTCATATAATATAGAAATTTTGCTCTAATATAGCTATATTCCTGCATCCTCGTTTGTTTGATTACATAAATATGTATGTGTATGTATATATGTGCTTATATACATATGTACGAACATGTATTGCTCTTGTTTGTAATTTTATACAAAATTATGTCTTTCAATGAAGAGAAGAAATGAGAAAAATACTCTCACTGAGTTTTTTTTTCTATTCATCACCTTTTTTCTGTGGCTCTTCATTTCTTTTTGTGAATTTAAATTGATGTTTAGGGTCATTTTCTTTTGGCCTCCCTTTAGTATTTCATGCAAGGTAGGTCTGATCTCCATAACGTCTCTCATTCTTTGTTTATCTGGGAATATTTTATTTTGCCTATATTTTTTAAGAACAGCTTATGTTGGCAATAAAGGTTCTGGTGGATAGATTTTCCTTTGAGCATTTTCACTATGTTATTCCACTGCCGCTGGGTCTTCACATTTTTCAGAGAAGAGATCATCAACCATTTATTTGCCTTATTGATACTCTCCTATATGTGAAGCTTGACTTTTTCCTGTGTTATTTTCAGTCATTTGTTCGGGCTTTGAGCAGTTTGATTATGCTGTGTTCAGATATGAATCATCTTATTTTTATCATACTTGCGTGTATAATATTTTTTTTTTTTGAGTTGGAGTCTCACTCTGTTGCCCAGACTGGGGTGCAGGTGCATGCTCCCGGCCACTGCAACCTCGACCTGCTGGGCTCTGGTGATCCTTCCACCTCACCCTTCCAAGTAGCTGGAACCACAAGTGTGGGCTACCATGCCTGGATAATTTTGAATGTATTGTAGAGTCAAGGTCTCGCCAAGTTGCCCAGGTGAGCCTTGAGCCCACAGGCTCAGGCAATCCACTCGCCTCAACCTTCCAAAGTGCTGGGATGACAGGCTGGGCCACCAAGCCCAGCCAGTGTGTAATTTTTTTTTTGGTTTCTTCCATGTATTAGATTAATTACATGTATGCAGGTTAATGTTTTTTCATCAAGTTTTGGAGGGCTATGATTTCTTAAAAGAATTTGACTACACTTTTTTCTTTCCCTTCCCCAACCATGCAATGTGAAGTTTAGAAAATCCTTTGCAATTTCTTTTGACAACACCAGTAGGTTTCAGGGGCATTGCTGTCTCATTCAACAGCAACAAGACATGTGACCATTCTCCTGGCTTTGCTCTGGCTGAGTCTCCAGGTTGGAGACTGGGAAAACTCCAAGGCAGGAACCCTATAAACTCCTATTATAAATAACTTTCAATTTTTCCCATGACTTTGGTGCATTTCCAAATGCTAACATAGTTATTATTGTCATTTCTATGTGGTTTTATAGTTGCTTTTTGCAGAAGGAGATTTGCCTCTCTCCTCATCTGCCCATACTTGAAAATTGTGCAAGGTATTCTACACATATTCACCAACAACTTAATTGAGAATGACTTCGCCATCAGATAACATTAAAATGCAATGTAAAAAAAAAAAGGGATCATGGATCATTGGACACCTCTTTCATTTTAGACCTTCTCTGAAAATTTTATAGGAAGTGAAATGAATCATCTGTCTTCCCTGATACTAAAAATGACAATATCATTGGTTCAGGATATATAAGAACATTATCGATATGCATTTTATCTACCTGTTCTATTTTTTACCCTTCACAGTAACAAAAGTGAGATGGTTGAGATGGTCATACCTGTACATTAAGACTTTAATTAACTGACAGACTAAGAAAATATGTGAAGTATTTTTTAGTCAGCCATGGCTTGATGAAGAAAAGACTAGTTATACTCATTTAGAAATTATGAATCTGCTTTCTTTTTTGTTTGTTTGTTTTTTTGAGTCGGAGTCTCACTCTGTCGCCCAGACTGGAGTGCCGTGGCCGCTCCCGGCCACCGCAGCCTCGACCTGCTGGGCTCCGGCGATCCTTCCGTCCCGGCCTTCCGAGTAGCCGGAATTACAGGCATGCGCTACCACGCCCGGCTGATTTTTTTTTTAATTTATTTATTGTAGAGATGAGGTCTCGCTGCCCAGGCGGGTCTCGAACCCGCGGGCTCAGGCCATCCACTCACCTCAGCCTCCCAAAGGCGCGGATGACAGGCTGAGCCACCGAGCCCGGCTGAATCTCCTTTCTTAGCCTAGCATGTACCCTATCAGTTTAGATCTATCTTTGGTAACTGATGATTGCTAAGGTTTTTTTTTTGAGTTGGAGTCTCACTCTGTCACCCAGACTGGAGTGCAGTGGCCGCTCCCGGCCACCGCAGCCTCGACCTGCTGGGCTCCGGCGATCCTTCCGCCTCAGCCTTCCGAGTAGCCGGAATTACAGGCATGCGCTACCATGCCTGGCCAATTTTTTGATTTATTGTAGAGATGAGGTCTCGCTGCCCAGGCGGGTCTCGAACCCACGGGCTCAGGCAATCCACTCACCTCAACCTCCCAAAGGCACGGGATTACAGGCTGAGCCACCAAGCCCGGCTTGTTAAGGTTTTTGAGTCAGCATTCCAACATGAAATCTCAAAACAAAATAATAGAATAAAAAAGGAGTGGACATAGAAAATCGGTCTTAAGAAATGTATTTAGAAAATAAAAATGCCCTTACATTTGTTTTTAGGAAGCAAATCCTCCTTTTCTTGTTTTCTAATCACAGAACATGAAAGAGAATAGAAGAAAGGAGTTAACCGTGTCTTTATTCCCACTGATAATAATGACAATAGGACTTAATGCTACTAAACACTTAACATAAAAAAAAAAAATGAAGCTACTATGCACCTGAACTTGTGTGATATATTTAGCCAATCATTGTTGCAAGATATATTATACCAGGTAAGATTTATTCAGTCCTATTCACACATTGAGATACACATTTGTTATATAAAAGTAGAGTGGAAACTCCTTAGCATCCAAATTCTTGTCATCCTTAGGAAGGACAGAAAACTAAGGAAACAATTAGAGCTCAATGGGTTAAGTGCCATAAGAACCATTTTCACAGATGTTATAGCTACAACAGAGGAGGAGCATGCTAACCTTGGTTTCCTAAGTAAGGTAGTAATAGAATATAACCCACACAGGTAAAGATGCATGGAAAAGAGGAGAGAACAAGATAAGTAGCTTGACTCTGTACTTGTTATAAGTTAGACATTAATCAGGGCACTTGACGCGAAAAGTCTTTTTTAATCCATGCAATTACTCAGTGAACTTGATATTTTCATAATCCTAAGAAAAAACAAACTGAATCCTGAGGTCCATTTGGCATAATTTACTTGGGTGAGTTTCTGACACACACACACACATATATGTAAAATATATAAATAAAATATAAAAACAAAAAATTTATATACACACAAAATATATATATACAAAATATCTACTCTATACAGATATTTTCAGACAGCGAAGTATGATATGCTGTCAGATAGGCATAGAAATAAAGAATGAGAACATTATAATTATTATTATAATAAAGTTGAAGAAAATCAAAGACTTGGCCTAACATGCTAACAGTGGATATAGAGTGAGAGACATGACTGTAAGCATGTTATGAGTTAACTTAGGTTAAAAGCAGAAGAGTTGTGCTTAATGTGTGTTGAAAGGGAGAGAAAGAATCTCAACAAAGTCCCAGGTTTCTGACTTAGCAACTTAGTGGATCATGTTTCTCATTCACTGAGTAAAGGCAAAGCATACAGGGGAAGGAGCAAATTGTTGGTAACAGTAGGACCAGAAACTAGCTCTCCCCAACAAAATGCGGAGATCTTTCCTTAAACCTGCATCCCTTACATCAACTGCTAGGTTCTACTAAGACAAGGCAGGTAGATATGTCTTGCCAGATCAACCCTTATAAAGCAATGCATCACACCCATCAGGGTAATTCAGACCCTGATATTCTTGTGAGTTAAAAGGATCTGAAAAATTACTAATTACTCTCAGCTATCTTAATATAAAGAACCCGGTTTTGGAAAATCATGGTCTTCAAAAGTCTCTCTCTCTCTCTCTCTCATTACTGGAAAAAAAAAAGGCATTGGGGAAAGGGAATATTTCAGATAGTTGCCACCTAGATTGCTTTTCTTTTTCTCTATAGATGAGAAAATATTGTTTATTTAAAAACCAAATTAGAAAGAGAGAGAGAGGAGATTCACCCCCCACCCCCCAAGGTAGGCGAGGAGGCCAAAGCTCAAGAAAACACGGCCTGGCCATTGCTCAAAGAGAACACGGCCACACAATAGCTTAGCAAGGCAATGTCCAGATTTCTTGTCTGTTAGATAAATATTCTGCAGTGTGCTGCCTAGTACAGAGACACTGGCAGGAACGTTCTCTGAATGTAGTAAAGGTATAACCAGGTTGGCTGTTCCAGCTTTCAGTCTTCAATTATTACACCACTAGTATTTGTCTTAGCACACGGACTACTGTCGTTATGCTGCTCTCAGATTAAGCTAACTGGTGCAGATGAGGTTCGGAGGGAATAGAAGACATTAGTCTATCAGTTTCTGCATTGTGTTACGCCCAGGATTGCCTGCCTTTGCCTCATGATGGGACCATAAGCATTACACTTATATGTGGAAAGCCACTTAAGGAGCTTCAAAATCAACCCTGAATATAGCATGTTTTGCAAAACAGTGTCAAAACCAATGTCAAATTACTCCATGGAAACTGGTTCTAATGTACTTCTCAACTTTATGGCCTTTCAAAAATTGTTTTCTAAGCCTAGAAATATCCCGGGTGTTTGAATTTAAATAGCCTCTAAAATTGACCTAACGTTGCTGATTTGTCATCTACCGATATTGTCCATATCGCTCTATTCTATCCATGAATAAGATGCAACTGAAGACTATATTCTATAAGCGTGTATCTGAAAAACATTATTTTAACACACACATTACAAATAAATCAAGGTGTGAAGCCAATGGCGACCATTCTGAACACTTGCCTTGTGTGCCAGATAGCACCTTCCTCTTCCATTAAAAAAAGGAAAAAAGTTTTAGACAGAGTGGTTAATAAAAAGCCTCCTGGTATCTGTTGTGCATTTATGACAGAATAGGACAGCTGGTTTTGGTTTTCACATTTGCTCATGGGTAACTTCTCCTGTGTTTGCTGCTCTCTGACTCAATGGAGAGGAGAGAGTGAAATCCAGCAATCTGTTGGCACACAGATGTGGTGTGATTGTCATGATCTTACTTTTGCATTCCAGTTCATCCTGATAACCTCTAGTGGCCTAGAGAGAAGAACCTGCCATTTGCCTCCCCCAAAGAAACAGATGATATTCAGTATGTGTAAAATGTATGAAGTGACAGCAAGTCTCAACTTTGATCTCGTTCAGCTTTGCTTGCTACTTTGCCATATGGACTGGAGTCTCTCATCTAGTCCAAGTGGGTGACTCCTGTTCTCTTTATAGCGGGAGGACAATGGGGGGGTATCTGCTTAGATTTTTACTTTTATTTTTGCTCACATTGTGTAATTGCATTAAATAGTTGGACTACATGTGTAGAAAGCAGCTTATAATCTATTAAGGAAGATATTTAATTATTGGGTTCACTGCTGGGAAGAAAAAATGTAGGTCATTTCTCTATTAGAACACACATAATCAAATAGCACTGATAAAAGTATCACTTTTATAACAACCTCCCTTTCTTGATGTTTATCTGACAATCAGTTGGACCAGAGTTAAAGAGAAAGGTGCAGGTCAACCAATGCACTGAGATGATGGTTTTCCCATTGAAGTCGACAGAACAGAAACAACAGGAGTCGATTTTAATGAGACTGGAACTCCTTGGGAAGGACGTGGCTACAAATTATCAGCTCTGGGAAAAGGAGGCAGAAAGGAAGCCACAAAAGAAAATTTCCAAAGCATGCATGACAGAATAAGGTGGCCTTCCATGGAGAGCAAGTAGGGCTCTTCCAGAAAACACCCAAGAACCGTGAGGTCAAGAATTACCAACCCAAAAGAGAATCTGAACTGAATATCCATCAAATGTGATTTGGTAAATAAGGTCTGAGGGAAGGGTATGTAGTGTAGTGTAATGCAAGAAGAAGGGAGTTATGGTGTAGGTTCCAAGATTCACTGGGGTGACCTGATTACTTAGATCAGCGGTCCCCAGCACCCCAGGTTGGACTGGTACCTGTCCATGGCTTGATAGGAACCACACCCCACAACAGGAGGTAAGTGGAGGGTGAGTGGAGCTCCGTCTTCTGTCAGATAAGTGGAGTAATTAGAGTATCATAGAAGTATGACCCCGTTTGTGAACTGCGTAGGCGAGGGATCTAGGATGTCCACTTCTTAAGAGAATCTAATGCCTGAAGATCCACCTCCCCCCTTCTCCCCTACAACTTGTGGAAAAATTGTCTTTCATGAAACCGGTCACTGATGCCAAAATGGTTGGGGATTGTTGACTTAGGTTCTCTTCTGGCAGGGTTTTGTAACCATCTACGTAAACCAAACTCAATCCTGTATGAAATGAGGAATTCTAAGATCTTAAGCAAATTGGGAAACGTTATGGGATTTTAAAATGCAAATAGTGTATTTCAAGGGGTTTGTTTGAAGAAATGAGCTGTATATCCCTGTGTATTTTTTTACTTTCTCTCTCTCTCTCTCTCTCTCTCTCTCTCTCACTATCTGGATTCTAGGAACTCTTCTACTTTCTATTTCCTTTCGGGTTTTTGCTTGTTCACTTCCTTCTCTTTTTGTAATCCAAACATCTTTCAGAGACCAGGCTTCACAGATGTGTTGCAAACAAATAGGTAATTGAAAGTTTCTATTGCCCTTTGGTTCCTTAATCTTCAATTATTTTAATGTTGACAATTACAGTTTCCCATTATCTACAGAAGCTGCTTTTATGATGAGTGGAAATTAAGTTGCATGCTGGGATTTATGTCACTGGGCTCGCATTCTTCCTACATAGTGTCTTATCACCTTCATATTTTTGCTGTTTAGATCATAAAGCAGAGGTATTTCCTTTTCATAGTTTTATGCCTCTTGAATGCTCTGGGACCAACTTTTTGAAAGCACTAAAAGTCTTATATTTTCATGTACAGAACCAAAGACAATGATTATGTTAAAAGATAAGTTTTTTGATGTTATTGTTGGTTTTTTTGAAGCCTACTTTATCAAATATTTCCATTTTTATTCTGTTGTTCTTGTTTCCATTATTATACCACTGCTGTTATTTACTGAGCACTGGTATATTCACAAGACATATATATATATATACATATACATATATATATATATATAAATTTGGTAAAACAGAAGATTGTGAGTCAGAGAGTTTAAGTCAGAGACCTAAGTCACATAACCAGTAAAGGTTGTTAAACTAGGTCAGAAGCCTACTTATATGTGATTTAAAAACCCATCCACTCCCCACTAAAGTATATTGCTACAAATTAGGAAGAATAATAGAAGTAAGCATCTCCTTTTCCACTACATTTGACATTTACTGAATGTAGTATTCTTTGGGAGGTTGCAATGTAAGTTAACAAAAAATACAGACAATTACATGCTAACCCAGGCAGTACTTACAAGGCAGTAGCAATTAGAGAGAAGGATGGTAAGTGAGATAATAGAGAAAAGGTGCATAAAAGTTGGCATTACATTAAGTCGCATTGGTAATGATTGTTGCATTGTGAAACGGTCATAGCATTACAATGATATTGATAAACCTGATCTTCTCGGCCTCCTGGTGAAGTGGACATTGTTCTCCTTACCTCACATACAAGGACACTGAAACCCAAGGAAGCAGCCTGCCTAAAGTAGATGCCATTCATATATTACTTCAAAATATATTTGTTGACAGCACACACTGTACAGGCTCTGAGGAATCAGCTGTGAGCAGGATACTTAAGGCTCCCGCCAGTTTAGGAGTTACTTAAATACAATAAGCTTGAGATCTAATCAGCATAACTCTTCGGATAACCTTGACTGCTATGGAGAAAATGAAGAAAGGAATTGTCATAGTGACCAGAGGTGCGACCGCATGGGAAGAGATGATGACCTGGTACCTTAATCTTGGAGAAGGTCTCTTTTAGAAGGTCACATTTGGATTGAGATCTCTGGGGAGAAAAGAGTCAGATGGAAAGAAGAGAAGAGAAACAAAAAATTGAGAAGCACCTTCCAGAAGAAAGAAGAACAAAGGCAAACACCCATGGGAAAGATTCAGAGTGCCCGATTACGGAACTAGAAATAAATGCAGGACTTCTAGCATGCAGAGCACATGGTTACAGAGGAAGGCAAAAGTCTCATTATGCAGGACTTCACAGAACGCAAGAAGAGTTTGAATTTTATTCTAAGTGAAATTGGAAAACACTGGAGGATTTGAAGCAAGAAAATTCCATTATTGAGTATCCATTTTTAGAACAAATTCCTCTGGATTGCAAAAGGGCATTTATGGATATAGGAAGAGATCACTCAGCAGACCACAGTACAGTCTGAGCAAACCCTGATGATGACTTGGGGTAGGCTGGCTACAATGAAATTGAAGAGAGTTGGTGGATACATTTTGTGTACAGAACCAAAAAGGTATGTAGATTGATTAGGTGTACGGGTGAGGAAAATAGAGAATGAAGAATTGCTTGTAAGCATTTGATGTAAGCCCCCCGATCTATGTTGTGCCCCTATCTGAGAATCCGAGATGAAGAAGACAAGAGAAACAGCAGCAGATTGCAGACATAAGAGGTGAGGCCCTGAGAGTTCCATTTGAGATATACTCATCCTGAAAGGCCTATTAGACAGCCAATACAAGATACTTTGTTTAATAAATGGATCTCACCTCAAAAGAAAGATCAGTACAGGAGATGGAAATTTGGAGTCATAAGCATATATACCTCATTTAAAAACATGAGACAAAATATCGAGAGAGAAGAGTGCAAATAAAAAAAAAAACCAAAAAACCAATCCTGGAGTTCTCCTACAATCATAACTCAAATAGAAAGGAGATAGCAATGGAAACTGAGATATTGCTATGGAAAAAGGTGTGCCGCAATGATGCAGAAGACAAGAGAAGAAAGTGTCCCCCAGGAGGAAGCATTCACCTGTGTCTATTGCTGCTGGAAGGTCAACTAAGATAACGACGAATAAGTGAACATTGGATTTATTCACCCAAAGGTCGCTGGTAACCTGGGCAACAGTGATTTTAGTGGACTAGTTGAAATGGAAGTCAATGCAAAAGTCTGGTGCACAACAAAGAAGTGAGAAAATGGAGGTGATGAACAGAGATAAAGTTTTCAAAGAGGTTTGCTGTGAAGGAATTAAACAAATGAGGCAGTAGCTAGAAAAGATATGGAGCAAAGTAGGAATGATTTAAGTCTTTATTATGATCCGTAAACTTACAATTGTGACCTCCACAGTCAATCATTACTTTTGTATATTTTAATCTCTGACAATACTAAAGGTCATATGAGCTTTGGAAACTAAAATGGGAGTAAAAATGAAGTCTTCCTTTTTCAGGGAGAAGAGTATGAGCAAATTTGAACAAATTTAATGACAGCACCCATTTACTGCGTCTCTACACTTGGCAGGGCACAATACTGGGATCTGGCAATATGGAAACAAATGCTTATGTGTATTCAGAATATGATGTTTAGTGAGCACCTACAATGTGCCAATCTTATTCTAGGGGCTGAAGTTTCAACAGTGAAACAAGCAAAATGTCCCTTTCCTTATGGAACTTTTGTTCCTGCGGAGAGGCAAGGAGACGGATGATACATGAATACATGAGTATAACATACATTGCAGAAAAAGTTGCTATGGAGAGAAATGCAGCAGAAGAGAAATATAGGTAAGGCTTGCAACTGGGGAGCTGAAGACATTTTTAAAGTATAGTTGAGAAAACCCCGGTAAGAAAATAACATTTCAACAAAAATCTAAAGGACAAGCAATCCTGGGAAATATGAGATTGTGTGAAAAATACTTCCAGGCAAGAGAAAGTGGAAGTCCAGCAACCCTGAAGTTGGACCTTCCCAGTAGGGTTTAAAAGTAGAAAGAGAGAGAAAGAGATTTCGACAGATGCTTCTAGGAGGTTATCTCTGTGGAGTTCGTTCTTGATTTTTCTGTTTTTTTTTTTTGAGTTGGAGTCTCACTCTGTCGCCCGGACTGGAGTGCAGTGGCCGCTCCCGGCCACCGCAGCCTTGACCTGCTGGGCTCTGGCGATCCTTCCGCCTCAGTCTTCCAAGTAGCTGGAACTACAGGTGCGCGTTACCCACGCCCGGCTCATTTTTGACTCATTGTAGAGATGAGGTCTCGCCAAGTTGCCCAGGCGGGTCTCGACCCCGCGGGCTCAGGCAATCCACTCACCTCAGCCTCCCAAAGGTGCGGGATGACAGGCTGAGCCACCGAGCCCGGCTTTGTTCTTGATTTTGATGAGGCCAGTTTGGCAGGATGGTGGAGGAGAAAGCCTGGTTGGAATGAATAGCAGTTAGAAGAGGGGAGGACTCGGTGGGGTGGAGGACATGGTTGACTCTTTTGAGGACTTTTCCCAAAAAGACGCACAAAAGAGCGGGAGCGATGCTGGAGGGCAATGGAACCCAGCCAGGGTTTTTATTTTTAATTAATCAATTAATTTGTTTGTTTGAGTCAGGGTTTCACTCTGTCGCCCAGGCTGGAGGGCAGTGGCACCCAATCATGTCTCCCCGCAGCCTTGACCTCCTGAGCTCAGGCGATCCTCTCATCTCAGCCACCGGTGTAGCTGGGACGACAGAGACGCACCACCATGCCCACCTAATGTTTGGCTTTTTTGTAGAGAAGAGGTCTTGCTATGTTGCCCCAGCTGATCTCAAGTGCCTGAGCTCAAGCGATCATCCCACTTCGGCCTCCCAAAATGCTGGTATTACGGGAGTGAGCCACCGCGCCTGGCCTCAGAGATTGATTTCTAAAAGAGAGCTATGACCATATGTGCACTGATGGGACTTATCCAGCAGAAAGGAAAGAATTGGTGAGCGGCAGAGAGAGGAAGAATTGCTGAAACAATGTCCCTGCAGAGTTGAGAGGGGCTGAGAGGCAATCATGAAAGGTTTGTCATTCGATGCACAGACAGATTAACGATAAGCACGGGAAGCAAGGTAGTGTTGGGCTTAGATGCATGTGGGTATGTGGTGAGGACTTGGAACCGTTCTTTCTTACTGATTGTCTTTGTTTAGTGAGAGAGGAAGCAAGTTATCAGCTGAGAAGCTGAAGGAGATTTTGGAAATTTCATAAGAGACGGTATGAAATAAAGTCATTTAAAAAAATGAAAGGATTAGAAATACAGGATTGGCAGCCAGCACAGGGTCTCCCTTGAAGTTGGTGGTCAAGCATTGTAAGTGAGGCGAGTTGGGGTAGTTCCAGGAATTTTTCCAGCCATGCTCTGCTGTACAGGGGAGACAGAGAGCGTCGTTCCTTTCATAATAACTCAGGGGAGAGAAAGAGAGAGAGAGAGAGAGAATGGACAGTAAAAGAAAAATACAGGCTGTGTAAATGCTGCCTTTGAATTCCTTCAAATACAGGTAGAGTGGGAGCTCAGAATGAGAGCTCAGAACTCTGACTGACTTAAATGATGTGTATGGGAAGGTTACATTGAAAGAAATGCTTAAAATCTTAGTAAGTAAGCAGGGATGGAGGGCATAAATGTCTGAAAGTGCTGATAAATTTAACATGATGTCATAATTTTCATTATTATCAATTTTATCAAAACCAAGATAGAAAGCAGAAGTTTTGATAGCCTGGAAATAGTATTGACCATAAAATAGTAACAATAATTATAACAATAATATTATGATGTAAAATATTTCTAGGTACTATATTATATATGAGATGATACACAATATAATTTATAATTTTTTACTTTTATTACTTTCTTGATCTCTTATTATTTAGTGAGCATTGTGATGATTTTTTTAATTAACTCACATTGTCACAAGCAAATTTGGTTACTGGCTATTATTGGTATTATTTCCATTTACAAATAAGGAAGCCAAGACACAGGTAGTTACGTTCCTTGCCCAAGTTCACAAAGTCAGTAATTTAGCAAAACAGGATTCAGATCCAGATGTGTTTGATGCCTGATTACTTCCTAGTAATATTTTACATTATAATATTATTATTATTATTATTGTTACTATTTACATCGTTAATACTATTTCCAGACCACCAAAATTTCTGAGGCCTGTATCTCTCAGGCAATCAGAAACACTGCTCCCAGGAATAGAATTGAAGGCTACTTGTACCCCGGCAGAGGTGAGATAACAAATATTTATCAGTATCTTTTAATGTGACATTCAGCAATACGATAATATCTAAATTGCAGCTTTCTCTTAAGGTCCTATACAATTAAAATAACATGTCGTATTTCTTACCGTGCTCTGGATCTCCAAAGGTGAGATCTGAATGTTGAATTACTATGAACGCGTGATGCTGTATGTGAAAACCAGAGATTCAAAAGAAACAATAAAGCCTAGGACAGAAACTAGCAGTGCTTCCTAGTTTGAGAGTATTAACTGCTCCAGAAGACAGCTCTGTTTGCTCTTCTGAACAGGAGATTTTAATTGTGTCACAGAAAGAATGGCACCATCTTCAAGGCTTCTGTCCTGTCAGAGAGTGTTTGGGAATATACAGCTTAGTCGTTCCTTACACAACAAGGTCAATGTTGAAGTGATCTCTCTGAGTTGATTCCATCAATGCTGAGAAAGAGGGTTCAGTGGAGACAAAATAAAGAGACAACCGGTGTGCTCACAGTTTGTTTGTGTCTCTGTGTCTTCGTAGATAGACTTATGATCGCAGGGTATGGGGTGATAATAAAAACTGAGAGGTGCGAGCCATCCCTTGAAGCCTGTCAAAGAACAAGTAGCACCAGCTTGGAACAGTGTGAAAATAAAACTATCTCAGATACATACTGGACCTCTGCATTGTATCTCTGACTGACTATGAAATTACCTCCTGTTGTTATGGAAACCTTGTCAGTCTATTGGAGAAACCTGCGTGAAGGTGAGGAGCAAAAGTTTAGCAGAGTTAAGGGTTGCTCAGACATTTAGCTGTATATTTTGAAAGCAGCCACATCCAGTTTTGCTAAAGACATGGGGGAAATCAAAAGAAAGCAGCCCCTTGAGTCATTAAAAATTTGATATAAATGTAGCTGTCTATCTGATGAATTCAGGACAAAAAAGTAAGAGCAGTTTGTTTTTCTTTAGCCTATCCAGCTCAAACCAATGCACAAGTTCTCTCCTCTTAATTTTCTATAATGTAGATTATTCAAGGAAATTTTCAAATCAAGGCTGTCCACTCTCTGTCTTCAAGCACACATCTGAAATATGCTTTTCTCCCTTCCTGCATAGTGGTATGTTTTTGAGAAATACCACTTGACTGATTGTAATGGTAGATATAGTAAGCAGATGCGCACATTTCTGGGTCTAAAATGCAGCAAAACGTTCCAAGTCAAAATAGACACAGATACGTGATGCACATATAAATGTGTATTTGTGATGTTGGCAGATTGATCAAAAATGGCTGCAACAATATTTGTGGTCCCACCTGCTTTTCCAGAACTTGGTTTCATCAAGAGATAGGCTGTATATTCCTTCTTATAAACAAGGAGCTGGTCTTTGTGACTGCCTGGACACGTGTAGATTGCAGTGGGGGTGGTGCTGTGTGACTTCTGAGGCTAGGTCCTAATAAGTGAGAGAGCTTCTGGTTGCTTCTGTTGGCATATGTGCCCTGGGAGCCCTGAGCTGCCGTTGTAGAAAAACCACTGGCAAACATGGCAGAGCTGGAGCTGGAGAGAGCTGGAGATGCAGATGGACTTGGACATGAACAGATAGATGGGGATGGAGATGAAGATGGACATGGAGAGGGGTGTCCATGGAACTCAAGCTGTTCTGTCTCCCTGCTTCTTGAGTTTTTCCATCCCAGGCTGCAGACATATGAGCAAATAACTCTTTAGATGATTCTAACCTCAGTCTTCAAGATTCCCTGCTGATACCAAGTAGAACGAGATAAACTCTTCTTAAAATGCAGTTTCATGAGCAAAATAGATGTTTGTTTGTTTGTTTTAAGGCCAGTAAACTTTGGGGTAGCTTGTTACACAGCACTAGATGACCAGAACAGTAGTAAACATTTTTCTCTTGTATTAAAGTGAAGAGGATTTTAATTTACATATCTATAAATTATCCTCAGTATAACTATGGGACACTGAAGCTGGGTGGGACACCAGGGACCATTTAGAGTAATTAACTTTTGTAGGGCATTGACATTCCTAGCAGTTGTAGTTCCACACTCAAGGAGCAGGGACCGAACAACAGAAAATCTGGTGACTCCTGGGACCGTGCTCATCCCTGATCAACATCATACAATTCTATTTCTTTGTTGAGACAGGATGAATCTAATGGTCTTATGAACCCCATACTCTTCACATCTCTGAAACGAATTTGCCAGTAGTGTCATCAAAACTGAAATTAAGTCTTGCTTGGCTGAAAATTAGAATCTCGAAAGTATATTCATGGATTTTGTGCAGGTAATTTAAGAAAGTAAAGAAGAACAAGAGGCCCTAGTGACAACAAGAGCCTGGGAAGGGAACGTCACTGTAGGCCGAAGATGGAGATAAAGTTTTACTTATCTTCGTGCTTCTGAAACTAGTATTAGTACATCTAAGTTTCCTGGTTTCTTGCATAGATATTTCTCGCACAAGAATATTTATGTAGTCTCAGAATTACATCCAAAGAGAGCATTATAAATATATTTTTATTTACAAAGAAAAAAAGAATTCAAATCAACACCACTTAAACAAAGAATGTCTGTTATAATCGAAAATTCCAGAAGGTGATCTGACTGCAAGTGAAGATTTATTCAATGACTTAAGTGACGTGGCCAGACCAAATTTTCCTCCCCTTTTTCCACTTCTGAGATTCAGTCTGAGGATCTGCTTTATTCTCTGCATACTTTTTTCTGTTGGGCCCAAGATGGCTTCCAGAGGATCTCAATCTGCACGATTCCTTATCATTCCCCTTTCTCAAACACTGAGCAGAAGTCTTTAGATTATTCTCAATGGATTAAGTTAGGTGATGCACATTTCACTGAATCAATTTCTTGGACATAGTAATGAGATCAAGAATTAACTTAGGCTCAGGCCCCATTCTTGGACATGAAGCGAAGAAAGTGTTTCTTGTAGCCCTGGGGATTTTTTTTTTTTTTTTTTTGAGTTGGAGTCTCACTCTATTGCCCAGGCTGGAGTGCAATGGCATGCTCATGGCCACCACAGAGTCGACCTACTGGACTCGAGACGTTTCTTCTGCCTCAGCCTTCCAAGTAGCCAGAACTGCAGAAACATGCTACCCCTCCGGGCTAATGTTTTTTTGATTAACAGTAGAGATGAGGTCTCACCAAGTTGCCCAGGCTGTTCTTGAACCCGCAGGCTTAGGCAGTACCCTCATCTTTGCCTCCCAAACGGCTTACAGGCTTCAACCTCCTTGCCTGGTTGGGGATTGGTTTTATACTTCCACTCAATTAGAATGTTATTGCCATAAGAAAGTCAGTTGGATCCTGGGTGGCTGAACCTATAAATATTGACTCCAAAAACTGTATTTAAGAGCTAGTGTGTCCCAATGTCTAGAAAACCTATCACCAACTAGTGAATTAATTCTTTCTTTTTTAGGGATTGCTTCAAGTGTTTCTTTTGACCAATGCAATGCAGTGCTAATTATTTATGGAAGTATTTCGCTGCATAAGAGTTTTCACACTTTTATAGCCTTTAGAGAGAGAGAGAGAGAGAAATAATAATTTTGAGTCATCTGGAATATCCCCAGTGTTCTCTGCTGTAAAATCTTTGGATGAAGAAACATAATAACTTGGGGAGGCTTGAGAATCAACTGGCTTATGATTTATCCAACCGTAAATTAGCCTAGTTCAACTGGGTAATAAGAAGAATAATAATAATACATGCTTGGGGAACATAATACCCAGAGGAAGACTAAGAGGGCATTTCCGTCTGTTTCCATAGACTTCACAGAATGCTTATTAGCCAAGTGACGGATGTGCTACTTTGAGTTGTGTCCTTAAACGTGGGAAGAATGATGGTGGTTATAAAACTGTTTCGATTAGGTGGTGCACATCCCAGGGAGATGAGAAGCTTAAAGAATATTTGGGTCACTGGAAAAGCCAAATTTCCTAGAAGCGTATTTTTAAACCAAAACCTAGACACATTCTCAGTCTACTAAAACATTTTTTATTCTACTGAATATGTTTGCATTTTAATTCCGGGTGAGGATGACCTCAGTGTATAGTTATAGTTTATTTTTAATATTAAAGCTCCGTCTCTAGAAGGACTATGAGCATTCTCTTGTAATTATAGCCAACTCAATCACAAAATTTCTTTCCTAAACTTGCATTTTATAGACCTTATTATGACTTACACGTAACATAGACAACATGCTTAAAATTTCTGTTTTGTCCTACATTACCCTTTTTCTTAATCAGTCATTTTACTTTGCGACAAAAATTTACCAAACAAGATTCTTTCCATGCAAATTATTCTCTTTTTAACCTTTCTTACCAAAAATATATCTGTATATTTATAACTTTTTGTACATCTTTCTCCTGCTTACTGGTTGCTTTTTCCCTTGTTTCATAAATAACTTTTAAATAAGCTTTGATTTAGACAAAAATTATTTTCTTTTAATAAGAACATATGTTATGTCTTTTCTTATTTTTGCTTTCCTCAATAGTACATCTTAATGTATAAGCAAATAGAGTTTGACAAAAAGGTTGGTATTTTTAATGAAATTAAGAAAGGGACCATAGGGAAGGGGAAATAGAAGGACATCCATAGGATAATTAAAACAAAATTTTGATTACACATTTTTAGGCAGCAGTAAAAAAAAAAATAACCATATAGACAGTCTAGAATTATTTCAAAAGTAAGTATTTAGAGATAGGGAAAGTATTTTCTTGTTCTGGATGGATTAAGTTATGTGATGCATTTTACTGAACCAAATTTCTGAAATATAGTGACAGAATTGAGGATTAGTTTAGAATTTTGTGTTGAGCACAGTAAAATCTCATGTGATTGAGGTAGCATTTGTTCGGCCAGCTGTTTACTTTTGGTTATGGATCAGGTTGCTATGTTAGGACCCAGATTGGGGGTTTTTAAACCCTGGTCCTCTCTTAAGGCAGGTGTGACACTTGGAGACACATCACTCAGCATTGTTGTGCTTCTATATCTTCACATGTAAAATAAGGTAATAGCAATAGTCACTGCATAGAATTGTTGAAGAATGATATATGTTAATATACTTAGTATGTTTTCAATAGTGCCTGTCGCCTAGTAAATAGCATAGAAATACTAGGAACTTCACTGGTAGTTGGGCTGGTTATAGAATCTTAGATTGAAAATCATATTCCTCTTTCTTCAGAATATTGAAGATTGTGACCTATTTTTACCTTAGATTCTAATATTTTATTTAATTCCACTGCCATTATAATTCTGGATTCTTTCTGCTTTGTCTTTTCTTTTTCAATGTTTTTAAGATTTTCTCGTTTAACATTTGAAACTCACAACGATGTACTTGGTGTGAGTCTTCAACCACTGTGATGGGCAATGTGAGTGTCCCTTAAATTTGGAAACTAATGTACTTTATTTTTGAGAATTTTTATTACGTTATCATTCGAATCTTTTTTGTTCCTCTATACTTAGTTTACACTTTCTGCAACTCCTTTTATTTGGATATATGTCTCCCAGAAAAACCAATTCTTAAATTTTTCATTTTTGTCTTCCATTATCTATGTCTTTCCATTCTGAAATATTTTTTTCCAACTTTATTATACAATGCTCAATACGTGCAAGTGAATTAGAAAGTTCCTAGTATACATCCAGTGCTAAATATTTTCCTTTTTTCCCTCCTCCTCATTTTCTTCTTCCTGCTGTTTTTTGTTTGTTTGTTTGTTTGTGTGTTTGTTTTGAGTTGGAGTCTCACTCTGTCGCCCAGACTGGAGTGCAGTGGCTGCTCCGCTCCTGACCACCGCAGCCTCGACCTGCTGGGCTCCGGCGATCCTTCCACCTCGGCCTTCCGAGTAGCCGGAATTACAGGCACGCGCTACCACGCCCAGCTGAGTTTTTGATTTATTGTAGAGATGAGGTCTCGCTGCCCAGGCGGGTCTCGAACCCGCGGGCTCAGGCAATCCCCTCACTTCAGCCTCCCAAAGTGTGGTATTACAGGCTGAGCCACCGAGCCCAGCTCCTGCTGTTTTTTATTCTCATATTTTTTATTATTAATATCTCTCAAGCGATATGTCCAATTTCTGGGTGTTGGATTAAATGCTGTTTTCGATAGCCTTTCTCTGCATCTAGTATACAGATGAATCTCTGTTCCAAGTACAGGAAAATATTAGATCATGTATAAGTGAACCACACAGGATTTTTTTTAACTACCATTTATTACACACCCACTGTGAGACAGGAAATCTGTTAAATTGGCTTCCTCTAAAGCATTGAAACACATAGTCAAAATAACGCTATCACTTAAGTCTCATATCATTTAGAGTAAATGTCCTGATGTGTGCAGGTGGTCTAACTCCCAAGCAGTTGTGATTAGCCTGACTGCACCTGCACAGTTCTGACAATGGAATGTAGCTGGAATTCTCACTGGGGGAGGACAGAAGATGCAAGCTTGTTGTTTTACTCAGGTTCAAGGATTTTTCATCTCAGTGAGCACAGAGGAAAATGAATGTGGTGGTAAAAAAAAAAAAAAAAAACTCTGATGGATATGTGGTCTGCACGAATCTTCCTGTGGCAAACAATACCTCTAAACTGCATTTTTCTCCACGTGGGGGAGTGACATATTTTCAGGTGGATTCTCCTTTCCTGACCTGCCAATGACTTTCCATCAAACGAAATAATATTTATGTGTGTGATTAACGTAGGAATGCCATGAGGTGCAGCTAGGGGGAGTTTTCGTTCATTTATTTAGCCACGATTTTATTCATTCCATAAATCCTAGTTAGAAGCAAATGAAATCCCTGATACTGGACTGTTGATGCCTTAAAGAATGATAATTGTGTATGATTCAAAATAACACGCTGATTTTTTTCTGAAAGTAACTATGAGCAATGAAATGTTTTTAGATATAAACATATGGTATTAACATGAAGATTATATATTTTTCCATCCATGTGTCAAATCTTTTCTAAGTACCTACTATGCATTGGACTCTAAGGATGTAGTGGTTAAAAAGAAATAGATGCAATCCATGCCTACATAGAAGTAAAAATATTTTGAATAAAACATATACATTAACCACTGTAATCAAAGAAAGGGGTAATAGTTATAAAGTATGACTGGAGTTCAGAAGACAGTGATACATGAGGAGGGACACACAAAACCTGAAAATTATTTATAAGCAATTGTGTGTTTATTCTTACTTATTTAAACTTCAGTCACCTTCAAAGTATTCTCTGTTTGATACAATACACCTATCGAGACGCTTGCAAAACAATTTTTGAAGTCGTCAATTTTGATCCCTTTTAGTGCTTCTGCCATGTTTTGTTTCACATCTTCCACATTAGCAAAACGTTTCCTTTTGAGGACTTTTTTCACCTGGGGAAACTAACAAAAAAAGTCACTAGGGGTGAGATCAGGTGAATAAGGAGGGTGGGACATGGGGATCATATTTTGGGGGGGTCAAAACTACTGAATCCTCAGCACGGTGTGTGTGGTCAGTTGTGTTGTTATGGTGGAAGAACCAGTCACCTGTCTGCCACAACTCGGGACCTCTCTGCAAATCGTGATGCAACTTTCCTAAAACTTTGGTTGAGCATTTGATCCAGAGGAACAAATTCCGGGAGTGTTCTACAAAGGACCCACCTTCCAAAAGATAAATCCATTTTTTTAAGTTCACTCTCATAAGTCTTTCTAAAGGAGTTTGGAAGAGGTTTTATGGAAAAGATGGTATCCAACTGGCCTTTGAATATTGGAGAGGGTTTAGTGAAGAAGGGGACGTCAGTTGGAGAGAACTGCAAAAATAACTAGGAAGATGTTTGATTCTTGTTGGAGACAGTTAAAAGTTTTGCACATAAATGGTTTCCAGATAGTCAAGGAGGCAAAATATAAGCAATTTTGATACAAGGAGGCAAATGTGTGAGTTGACATTAGATAGATACGCATTCGTTTTTCATTACGCGAGCGGAATAATTTATTGTGGCTGCATAAATCAGAAAGGGCTTACCAGTCAAGACTTCATCTGATGTATTTAGAATGAGGACCATAACTTACACACGTAGGTAATGGAGAATAAGATCTCTGAGTTGAAGGAAAAACAGTAGGGAAGCCATGGGAGTCAAGAAGTACATGACATATTTAAGAACCAAATCATCATTTGATTGACCTGGAGCTCAAAGATAACAGAGATGAGGCTGTCTACAAATGTTGGAATAAATAAAGGAGAAGCTTGATGTTTTTTTGCAGAGCAGTTTGTATTCTATTCAATGGGGTCTCAATGGAAATATTTTTAAATATTTTTTTTTCCTAAAACAGCTAAGATACAGAAAAGGAAGGAATACTGGTCAGATCATTCTTGTCCTACATTAAAATACAGTGACATTCAGTATAATACAGTGGAAAGAAAAGTGAACTTGGAGTTAGAAGATATGGGCAGATTGAGTAGTGCCTCAGAAACAATTCCCTAAACCCCCAATCATTAAAAGAGTTAATGATTTCTGACCTTATCTAGTTCATAAGGCTGTGGTCAAGCATCTATGAAAGATAATTATGATAATCTCTTTCAAAAAAAAAAGCAAAAGTCTGATTGAGAGATGAATTTTAGGTTGGTAACTTTGAATAAAGAGAGATGAGGAAAAGGAAACTAAAAAAAATTTAAAATTGGGGGAACAGTAAAATATGTAGAGGGTTTGATAATTAGTCAAATTCTGACGTTGGATTTTTCACTAAAACTTTGTTCTTTTACCTCTTTTTTCCCCCTCTGACTTCTTAGCTACAAGTTTTAGAATACTGTTGCCACCTTTTAATGAAAATTACCTCCAAATCTTAATTGTGCAGAACTTTCCTCCTTTTACAGGGAGGAAATCTGAGACTCGGGTTACTTTGCACAAAGACATATAAAGAAGCAAGTGGCAATACTAGAATTCAAATCTAGGTTAGTCTGACTGCAAAATCAATGTTCTTTTAACGCTACCATTTGTCTCTTATATTTAAAAACTGACAGAAATTTCTTGTCTAGTATTTTTTACCTTTAATTTTATTTTAATTGACAAATAATTGTTTATATTTACAATGTATAATGTAATGTTTCAATGCACGTATATCCACTTGTATCACAAAACAATGTAAAGGCACACAAAATTAAACATTAGAGAATTGCTTGTGATAAGAAAACAATCAGAAAAGAGCATACTTTTAAAAGTCTATCAGTAAGGGACTGATAAACTAAAATATAGACATCTTATCAAGTAAAATAGTACACAGTACTTAAAAGAAATGAGGTAGGTCAATATGTGTTGATATGCAAAGATTTCTAGGATTGGTTGCTAACTATAACCAAAGAATAATTACGTGGCCAAAATGATTCTATTTCACAAAAATTATATTATACCATATTTATTTATAAGCATATAAAATTTCTGGGAGGATGTAAAATAAGTTTGTAATACTGGTAACCTCTAGAGAGGGAAAACCAGAGACTTTTAATTTTTGATAATTGGTTGTATTATTATTGACTTTATTATATGAATATTATTTACAATTTTTAAAGGTTAAAATTGGCTAATATAAATGGAGAAAGATGGCATCTGAGATGACTCACAACTCTCGAATCCCATGTTTGAAATCAGAAGATTAACTTGCCTTGAATAACTCCAACACGCTGTTTCTCAGCAAGAGTCCCCTATGACCAAAATTCAAGACAATTGCTTGTGTATGAAAAATGTATGTGCATGCGATGTTGCTTTCAGAGTGACAGCTGGATGGGGAACCTGGTCAAAGGCTCACCCACAGCATATGGCCTCACAGGTTTCCTTATTTATGCACACATAGCTTTCTTGGCAAGGTCAAGGGCAGGGAAGAAAGGGATTCATTAAACTTTTTGTGGTTGATGTGCACTCGATGTGGACTGCAAGTCAGCATCTTGTTCATGCAGACCTATGCTCCAGCCCTTTGTTTAAAGGACAATGTCTCGTTCAAGTAAGGAACTTGAACATTGAAAATTACAAGAAGGAACAAAGAGCTGCCAGTACCAATTATAAACCCACTAGGAAACTGACTGCTCAGCCTCCAACTGCAATTTTTGGAAGATGTTGTAATTAATAATAGTATTTCTGAGTTTACTCCTACATACTTTAGGGAGTTTAGCTAAATAACAATGTTAATGTTCCAATTTGTTATTTGTCATGTAGATGGAGTGTGGTGTTGTATAATGCTTTGTCTATAACCAGCAAATACTGAGTCTCTGTGCCCAAGAAGCTTATCATCGTCTAAACACATTTATCTTTTTGATCAAGTTAAATGGCAATCCAGCTACACAAATTTATTTACAGGTAAGGTTAATAGCAGCTAAAGGATAAAGAGAAATTCTCAATGACCTGAGAAAAACCAAACACAGCAAACAATAGCTTCTTAAAGTCATATAGGGTAATGTCTCATCCTTTTACTTCTCTTTTGTTAGTCTTGTATGTTTTTGAGCCTTGAGAAATTGGAAATATATTTGACCTACATCAAAGTTATCACTTTAGTCTACATAATGAGATATTATCTTTTTATTCTCCTTTTGCTCACCTACGTGCTGCATGTATCTCTTTGTTTAAATGGTTTCATTTATGATCCAAATCATGATGTCTTTCAAAACTTTACATCTTCAACTAGATTTTCCACCAACTTTTCAGGACCGTGTTTAATTTGCCACAGAATACATTCTCTCAGACATTACACACTAATCTGAAACATAACCTTTCAAAATCAAACTCCATTCAGCTTGTTACCTATCAGCCCAGCCATACTCTTCATTTCTATATTCAGATCCCAATCAGAGACACTTCTATCTTTCTTGCTTCAGAGGTTTGGAGTAATTTTTCACCAGAACCTCCCATTATTACATTTTCTTTTTCTTTCAGATATGTTAATTGTATCCCTCTTAAGTATGTGTCCTTCCATGATTGTTACTATTGCTTAAATTTTCATCTCCTTAAAATTAATCTGGAATCCCACCTAACGCCAATCAGGATCATCAATAACTGAAAACACAGCAGGTGCTGGAGAGAATGCAGGGAAAAGGGAACACTTCTATACTGTTGATGGGAGTGTCAATTAGTCCAGCTTCTGTGGAAAACAGTGCAGCACTTCCTAAAAGATCTAAAAATCGGCCTTCCATACAGCCCAACAATCGCCCTTCTGGGAATATATCCGGAGGAACTCAAATCACGCTACGAAAAAGATACCTGCACATGCATGTTTATTGCAGCATTATTCACAATAGCAAAAACATGGAACGGGCCGTGCTACCCATCGAAAATGGACTAGATAAAGAAAATCTGGTACATTTACAAAACGAGATAGTATGCAGCTATAAAGATAAACAAAATTATGAACTTCACAGCAACTTGGATGGAATTAGAGTCTTCAGTACTCAGTGATTTAGCACAGAAACAAAGATCTGAGTCCTACATGTACTCACTTATAAGCAGACTCTGAATATTTATCACAATACTATAAAAAAGGGATTGGCAGCAGCGGGACTTTGCCAGGGGTGGGACGGGCACACACCATCAAGAAGAGTACCAAACTTCACCTGCACAATGACCACTTATGTACCTAACCCTGAATTGTCTCCTACATTTTTAAGAAAAATTAAAAATAAACATTTTTTTTAAAAAGCAATCCCGAATCACTATCCAAATTATTCTCCACTATCGACCCCACTGATCCATCGTGTCCGGAGATATCGCTTGAGACCTGGTGGTCCATCAGGCGTCCTCTTGCTTAATCCTTTGCTTTCCCCAAACCAGCTACCAGGTTTGATTTTCATTGCTCCCTCCGACACTGCCTGACTTCCACGAATGTTGAGGCCCCAGGCTTTGCACTCACGAATCTCACCGTGTGACCAGCCTGACTTACTGAACCCATCCATCATACACTTTATCTCTTTCAGAACCCACTAACGTGGCTTCCTTCAACCTGCTGGATTATCTCTACTCTTTTGTCCTATTCCTGTTATTATCTTAACTACCAGCATGTCCTTGGGTGAACGTCTATGAACTTGGGAGTTTAGGCTGAACCACATAATTTGGCATGTAACTCAGCAAAATGAATAGCCCTGCTCTTCGGAACATCTGCTCAACTCCAAACTCTTTTAGGGATGAGACATTTGTTCTGTCATTCTGGTACCTCTTATTGTAATGATTTTGCCCCCATCCGGGGCAGAGTGAACAGAGACAGTCACCGTGTAGAATGAACATTTTCTTAAATAAATAGATCCCCAAAGCCTGAGAGTACAATTCCAATGCATCCTTGTTCCTCAGTTCCATAAATACCTGAGGAAAACAGCATTCCAGGTACCTAAGCATTTTCATTCTATGATCATATTAAATTTTAAAAATAATCTACGGATATGTTATTTTATGAACATAGGGGCTGAGAAACTTTTTTTCCTCTCAATTGTCAGTTCTCTTTGTTGATTTATAGCTACTCTCCTTCACTCCTCTTAGATAAAAGTGGCACTATTAGTTTTTAAAGTACTGTAGGTCTAACTGGAAAATGTTGAATATTCTTCTGTAATTTATACATTCTATGTTAAAGTGTCTTTCATAACCCAAAAAGAAAGTTATTAATTCTTTGAGTTTTTGACAATTATATGTTCTCCGTTTTGAAAATCAAGGATGTATTATAAATAATCGCTGAAGAAATGGCACACACCTAAACACTTTTTCATCCTCTGGTTCCTATGGGCTACTTTCTTGGCTGGCTTTTACGAGAATCTCTCTAATGACTTACTCTAAAAGTGCCTTTGTTCTTTATGTGTGTTGAACATATTTTCTTGTCTTTCTTCATGTTTATTCACGAAATGCCTGTGGCTCAGACTTTGTCAGACAGACTCATTCTGAGTCTTTTACTCCTGAACCATAATTATGCCATCTGCAGGGGACTGATTTGTGAAGCCACTTCCCAGATAAAGGATATTCCAAGACTCTGATGGTTTAATAATACAGGTCATTAATATACAGATGATGCACATCTGGAAAAAGGAGGTTGATTTTTAAAAGGTAATATTTTTCACAGTAGAGATTTCGTATAGAAAAAGAAACCTGGCCAGTCACATGCAACATATGAAGGTGAGGGAGGGAGAAGGAGGAGGGCTAGAATGAGTGTTTTTAAAGCATGCTGAAGACACCTTATTTCTAATTTCTGAACTATTTTTGTCCCCAAAGTTACATAAAAACACAACAAAGTTAAAAATGGCATACGTTACCATAATTAACATACACCTAATACTATAATGTCTTGGTATATACCCTTTTAAACATATACCACACATTCTGCTATTATGGACTCCATTTCTAGACTGCCTATTTTCAAACTGTAGCTCTGTCACTTCCTAAGAGTACAGCTGGGTAATTTATTTAACCTTTCTCTGACTCAATTTCCCCTACCTGTAAAAGAAAGGTAAAAGTACCTGTGGCCTATTTGTTCGGTTTGCTATGAGTATTAAATCAGTTGCTACATGCAAAGCTTTTCAAATTCTGACTGGTTACTTGAATGCAGTTTTTACTGCTGCTGTTGACCGTGATGATGTTACTATATAATTAATGGATTTGACCATTGGGGTCAGCTTTTCTTCCAGTTGCCTAAAAATCTGCTTTTTATGCCTGGCAGTCCATTTTTGAATGGAAGTAGCTTCATTGGCAGGAATTTTAACAAAGCTTACTGGACTTTTCTCAATAATCAATTCCTTAATTTTCTTTGAACCCCTCACCTTTTTAAACAATAACAGCAAGTGAATTATTGTCTTAGTGTTTTGGAGAGCTACTTTAGTGTTGGGCATTATTTTTATTGATTCTTTCAAATTTGAGTGAAGTAAGATCTCTAATAATTCAAATATTCTTAAATCTCTCCCTTTTCAACTTAATAAAGCAAAAAAGATCATTTATTTTCTTTGGCCATTTAACTTCTTCTCTACCAACCTGCTTGTCTGCTTGCCTTACAAAACTAATATCACTATTGATGCATCATCTTCGCTAAAAATGAAAAACCTTATTTTGTTCATTTCATGCATTCCTTGGAAATATCACTATTGACTTCATTATTCAAAAGTAGCACTTTTGGCCACCTATTGGAGACGCTGTAAAACTTTTTTGTTGTTGTTGTTAGAGCTGTGGAGTACAAGTGAGTATTTATTATATAAGTGAGTTGTACGCAGGTGAGGTTTGGGTTTGTAGGTGTCCTTCTCTTCTCCAGGGTGTTGCCTCAGGCCCCCTGCGTCCTCCCTCCTTCCCCTGGCAGTGCCCAGAGTCTGTGGATCCCACCATTCTGGTCATGTGATCAGTGATCAGGGCCCGCTTATGAGCGAGGCTGTGAGACATCCAGTTCATTTCGTATGGTGGTCCCCAGCAGCATCTGTGTTGCTGCCAAGGCCATCTTTTTGTTCTTTCTAATATTATCCAACTCTTGGTTCTTAAAGTTACATAAGGGTAAACTCTAAAAATGTTTAGAGCTTTAGAGTTGCAAGGTAGAGCAAACAGGCATATACTTTTTGATTTAGTTCAATTGCAACCGTGTCAAAAGACTAGTTAGCCACCAAATGAGCAGAAACCAGGACCTTTTTATCAAATAAAACCAAATTCATGGATTTGCGCTGCGTTCTCTCCATGAATTGCATTACCACATTCCATTCGAATATTATAACAAACAAGAGACAGTTTAACATCTAAGAGACCTTATTGGACCTGATCCATTCTCTGCCCCCAAAGAAAGATAAGGGCTTCTAGCAGGACAGTGCCATCTCTCTCTGTGAGGATGCTTCCCGTACCCAACCTTTCCTCCATGAATTAGCAGATGGGGGTCCTGGAATCCCAGCATTCTTCACAGGCAAAAGGTACACTGCCTGGCTATTCACTTGCTCATAAATCCTTCAAAACCTAGCCCTTCTCTTGGTTCTCAACTTTTTGCACAAACGCTGTTTATTTTTCCCTCATGCTTTCGATGGCAATTACAAAACTTTATGGAAAGCAGAGTCAAGTTTCATCTAAAGTGGATGAAGAGCCATGCGTAAAGGATTATCCATTTTCAGCAGTTCTGTCCCTTGTTTATTACTTTCTCTATATTTATTAAAAGCAGCACTGCTCAGACTCCCAAGACATACAAACAGGCGAAGACAGTAACTGATTTGACAGAACAACTTTATTGTTTTCGAAATGTGAGACTCAGACAAAGTATTTGCTGTGGGAAAATGTAAAATCATTCGCAATCATTTGCAATACCCACCAACCAGTGCTGTAACAGACCAGGTGATTTTGCTTTATTACCCAAATGTAACCACGTGTACTTTATTCCCACGTACTCAGGCATTTATCAGAAATTTCTGCAAGAGGTGGGGAGTAGGGGTTTTGAGACTGCCCTTTCAGTTTTGTGACTGAAACCTTCGATGACCACTGCTGCTCTCTGTGTTATATTGGAGGGCTGTGATGTTAATTTCGTCTATTTTCTAATTTTGCTCCAATCTTGTAAGCAATTTAAAATTTCAGTTTTTTCAGCAGGAAAAAAACAGAAAAACAGCTCATAGTTTTTCATTAAGTGGGTACCGAGTGACAAAATGCAGCTTGCATTGTATGTCCAAACATGAAATAGCTTGGGCCTTCACCTTCCTGCAATTCTATAAACTATCAAAAGGAACATTGTGGGGAAGCCTTACTAGACTCATTGGAGTTCTAACTAACCATTGGAGAGAAACAAAACATTTTTTAAAAATCCATTATGATTAATTTTCACAGGATGTCTTGGAAACCTTACAGAGGCGTTGGGAGTCTACCTATTTTTTTTTTTTTTTTGAGTTGGAGTCTCACTCTGTCGCCCAGACTGGAATGAACAGATAGCAAACACTAATGCACTCTCCCAGTGCAGACTATTGAAAAGAAAACCTTTGGTGTGGGACTTAAATACATAGGATCGAGTCTCTGAAAGTTGTGTTTTACAGAAATTTTAGGACCACACAGTATGTTCTCCTGAGAAGTTGTTCTTGTCATTGTCCTATTTGAAATGGTCACAGGCAAGCTCTCCTTGGTTTCCTCTGGTTAAGGTCACATGTACAATTGAGAATTGGGACTCCCTCTCACCTTGGAGTAAATTTGGCCGTCAATCTGCAGACAGCAGGAAGGAATTAGCTCTTTAGTTAAGGATTGGGAATTTAGGGATCACCTCTGTCAATCAAAACTGACAAAGGAGCACAAATTTGTATGCGTGGAACTGGGGAAACATCATATCAATTATAACTGTGTTGGGGCACACACAGGTAATATGGTGCCAGTGTCCACCTGCATCTATAAGAAAATAGAATCATCGTTTGCAGCAATTCCAATCTGCAAATACGAACTTCAAATGAGAAATCACCGGGCAAATGCTGTTAAGGCAGTATATTCATCTGTGCCTCTCCTATTTTCCGATCCACTTTTGAAATATTCTTTCTGAATAAAATAATCTTGTTTTATGACCAAAACCTTCGATGACAACTACCGCTCTCTGTATTATAGTGGAGGGCTATGGTTTTAATTCCTCCTATTTTCTAATTTTGCTCCAATCTTGTAAGTTATGGAAAATTTCAGGACCTCATCACCGTCTTCCGCGTCATCCTGTCTTGCCCTTTTCTGTGTCAAAAACTCTTACTCGACCTTTAAAACCTGTAAAAATTTAGGTACACATACCCCTCTCATTTGAATCTTTTTTAGTTCGTCCTTGCCTGTTGCGACCTATTAATTCTTCCCATATCTGTGCTAAGATGGCATTTTGTGTGTGACTCTGTTACGTTCTGTAACACTTTGGGGCATGGATTATGTGTCCCCAACACGTGAAAGATGTTTGGCCTGTGGTGCTCTTCATCACCTCAGAGGATATATCTAGGATGTTGGATAAAAATATACTATCTAGTTCATTTCCTCTTGCAAAAACATGTGCACACATCTATGCTTCCATTGAACACTGACTAAATGAGGAATAAGGTTTGTCTGAGTTGAAGCATGAGCTGACCGGTGCCAGCGGCATTTCAAAAACATGTCTGAGGTCTAGCGGAAGAGAGCAGCCTTACTTTAAAAATCATTTTGGCCTAGTGAGGATGTCAGTTTGAAAAAGAGAGAGAGAGACAGATATTCAAGAAGTTATTAAAGTTAAATGATGTCCTTGTATTTTTATTTTACCAACCTGGAAATCATGCAAATTGGGAGAGAAAAACCTGAAGCCCTTTAGCTGTTGATATGTAAGGGACCACGTACACTTTGGATGACCCAGACTAGCCATCAATGAAGGAAGACTCAACTGATTGCTGATTCATACTTTTAACCAGAAATAAACATCTTATTTATAACAATAGAACTGGAATTTTCTCCAGTCTACTCACTAACCCAAAATAGGTAGCTACAGATGTTAAATACAGAAATAAAATGGTCCAGTGTTTCAAACTTGATTTCTTTCATTTTCGTACCCATGAACCCACTAACCCCTGAGTCTATAATTTGCATTTTAAAAGAGTTATTTGTTTCCCTCAAATTATCTTTTGTCTATCTAACAAGGTGTCTTATACTCATGGTATTCCAGGAAAAGATTTGAAGAGCAAAACACTATAATTTCATAAATGATTTTCTTAAACCTATCAGGGCAGTTCCCATGGAAAGCAAATGCAACAGGATTTCAGGTCATAGAACAAAAGGGAGGAGCAAATGAAAGGGGGCCCAAAACATTTTTGTTCTTTAATACAATTCCCAGGATCAGCAGCAATGTCACATAAGCTAACTGCTCATAAGTATGATATCTGTGGTCGTTTCGCTCATGTGTGATTTTGATGGCATTTTTAGTGAACGAAAATACTGAGAATTTAAAAAATTCCAGCAAGTACTGAGGTTTGATCTGTCCTCAAATGTTGGCAGGACTGCAAATCTTACAGCATCAAAGTATATCCAGATGACACACCAAAGCAGAAGTGAAAGGAACAGAAGGAGGAAAAGAAAAAAATGTGTTTAGTTGATTGGTTAAGGTTGAATACTCCCCTAACTGCTTAGAATGTATCTGGGGAGGCCAGACATGGTGGCTCAAACCTGTAATCCCTGCACTTTGGGAGGCTGAGGTGAGAGGATTGCACGAGTTGGCGGGTTCGAGACCAGCCCTGGCAAACTGGCGAGACCTCGTCTTTACACTAAAAAAATCAAAAAGTAGCTGGGCCTGGTAGTGCACACCTGTAGTTCCAGCTACTTGGAAGTCTGAGGGGGGCAGAAGGATCACAGGAGTCCAGCAGATCAACGCTGGGGTGGGCCGTGAGCATGCTACTGCACTCCAGCCTGGGCAACAGAGTAAGACTCTAACTTAAAAAAGAAAAAAAAGAATGTTTTTTGGGAAAGGTAGATCATCACGCCTCAGAGAATGTTCTTGGGGGAAGTATTCTTTCAAAATGTCTTAAGAATCATGAGATGAAGTCCCTCAAAACAGAACACAGAACTCAAGTTCAAACTATTCTCTGTCATTGGTTGACTGTGAGAACATATCTAATTATAGAACATCTCTAGTTAATTTCATCATTTGTAAGATGAGAATAGGATTACCTGCACTGATAAATTGTGAGGAATAAATGAGATAACATATATAACAGGACAGTGCTTTATATGTTCGAAGATGCAAATTAATAATAATAATAATAATACCAGTGATGTATTTCCTTCATGGGAAGAATTCTGTGAACAGAGCTGGCTGCTTTTATTTCCCCAATCCTCACTCTACTCCTCTTGTCTTTGAAACCACTGGGCAAATGTAAAGAAGTCCCTGGTTTGACTTTATAATCATTCACTTCTATCCCTGTTGCCGGGTTTGCTTGTTGTTGTTGTTTAAGCACACATTTAAATGATGTGTCTCCAATCCAGTCTTTGTCAATTGCCAAGTTGACTTCTAAATCAAGATGGCAGATTGGGTATATGATTTCCCTCCTTTCCGCGTGTACTGAAACGACAGTCCGACAAGAAAATGGAAAATAAATCTACATCAATGATCAGCGTCAGAGAGTGTGCTGTTAGCGGTGCAGAGACTGAAGATTTCTGTAAGGAGGAAAGTAGATGGGACCATAGTGATGACTCAACCAGAACAGAACTCTGTGGCTTTGGCCATGTAGTAGAGAAGATGCAGTGGTGGTAAGACCAGTTCTTTTCTGCACAGTTGCATAGAGGCTTTCCACTTGGTGTCAGCAAGTACCAAGAACAGAAATAGGCAAGATGGATTGCGATTGAGCTAAGTAACTAACAGTCACCCAACGGTAGAACTTGTCTACTCCCTTTCTCCTTCTGTTTTTCCCTCTGTTTCTTTCCTTGCCCCCAATCAGCAATGGACAGAGCAGCATGTAACAAAAGATTTTACCACCCAGGGAAAATAGTTCAATTTCTCTAAGGAAATTTAGAAGTCTGGGAGAGTAGGGGACTGTTTCTTATTGTTCATGTTGATACCAGAAAAAGTAGAGAAGAGACTGAGATATGTAGAAAAATCAGAGTTTTTTTGGTCTCCTTATTTTTACATGAAGGTGAGGGCATCAGGCTGCCAGCAATGGCAATATGGGATTTCTATAACAAAAAATATTGAGGGTTCCTTAAGGGGAGAAACAAAAACTTTGAGTAGGAGCCACTTTTGCATGATGAGTGCACCGCTGTTGACTTAGATTATTTTCTTGGTACAGACGGTTTGGGCATGACGTTAATGGAGATTTAGGAACTTGTCCTGGAATTATAACTTCATAGCAAGCATGCTTAGCTGTTTGGCTTGTGTGTTTATTTGGGGACGAAAAGATAAGACTAACAAAGGTTGTAGGACCGGGGAAGTGAAATATCTCCAAATTTTCCCTGCACAAATGCTGCCAGGTAAGAAATCTTTACTTCACCTTCACAGAGTTTTTGGCCAGTTCTTCTATTCAGGGCAGAATTCTAATGGGTAGCTACCAGTTTTTGTTATTTAACAATTAAAAAAAAAACCTCAGAGGTATATAACACACATTTAAATCTTACTCATACATCTGCATGTTGGCTGTGTAATCTCTAGTTCAGGGTCTGCAAGCGTCAGCTGTGGTGGTTCTGAACTTTAAGTCTCATTATGGATTGTGGCTAATTGAGGTATTTTTTTCTCAGGATGATGACATAAGCCTAGAAGGTCAGCCCAACTGCACGAGCACATCTTGTCTGAGATGTCTCTAAGGTCATACTTACTAACATTCCTTTGGCTAAAGCAAGTCATAGACCAAACCTAGAGTCAGAGGGTGGAGACGTTTATTCCATATACCACAAGGCCATGCGAAAGTGTAAATGTACAAAATAATTTGAGAGAAGTGATTATCTTGGACCAGCAATTCAATCTATTACAGAGACCAAAACTCACAATGGAAAGCATATCAACTTTCAGAGCAAACCAACTTAGTCCTTTATTCCTCATGTAAGATTATATTCAGTAATTTTGAAGTTGAGAAAAATTAGTAGAAATAAAGAAAGAACACTACGTAATTCATTAGAGAGTCATTGAATATTGAAAAACCCCTCTGATATCCAGTGAGATTTCCTTGCTTCCTAAATCATATTCTTTCTACCAATCTCTACTTTAGTTTTCTAGATGCAAGTTAGTATGCAGTGGAGTGGAAATGGGTGATGGGAAATTTTCTTAAGAGTTGAGGTAAAATTTCCATTTTCCTGAAAATGTTGGACAGAACCAAGTAAATCATTTGGGATTAAATAGCGGATGTCTAAGTAGAATTTGAAGCTCTTTTCCCAGAAACAGTTAAAACTGTATTGTCCTTGTGTCTTTTGAGAAGATCACACTTTTCCTCACCACCGAGAAGCAGTGGATACAGTCCCGGAGATTCTAGTAAAGCACTTGGTTTTATTCTCAAGTAAAGATTGTTTCATGGCATGTGTGTCCTGTGTACAAATCTACTTTTTAAGTTGTACAGTGACAAGAAAACATTTTTAATGTCGTATTATGAGACGAGGGGATGGGTTTTACAGATTACTTACCTAGTAAATCATAACCAAGAGATGCCATTTCAGAGGTATCAATAAGATGCTTCTAATACTTTAGTGATATCACTTCATTTGAAGTGAGAGTCAAATGAACTGTTAGACCATCTAAGGTTGTTAGAATCTAATTAAAATCTCTTGCAAGCTAAGAGATGGGAAGTTTTAAGGTTGAAAGACATGCTGTAACTTCAGGAAGATGATAGGGCTAGAATTCACACCCAGTTTTTGTTATTATTCATAAATCTTGCTTGACATTAGCCGAATTCAGCCGGTGAATCAGACTTGCATTCATTCCTGGGCATCATCGCTTATCTGATCCAGACAGAAATGTGTTAATTAGCATAACAACACAGATTGTATAGCTGAATGATCATTATAAAATCGCAGCTGATTTCACTAAATTCTAAATCTACGCATACACTACCATTGTAATTAATGGGCAAACCCTTATCGTTCTGAAACTTGCCAGGTATTTTTAAAATGTTATGTTTTTTGCAAGTTGCAGGAAATCTTCCTCAATCAAGTCTCCTTTCGCTCTTTGTCTTTCCTTTCTCTTTCATTCTTCTTTCCTAGCTTCCCCTCCCCACGCCTTCTTTGCTTTCTTCTTTCTAATTTACTAATCTTAAAAACACTTGGTCCAGCCTAGGAAGGATTGCAAGACCTTTTCTCTACAAAAGATTTTTTTAAAAATTACCTGAGCAAGGTGTCACGCACCTGTAGTCCCAGCTCCTTGAGAGGGTGACGTGGAAAGATTGCCCGAGCCTAGGAGGTTGAGGCTGCAGTGAGCTAAGATTATGTCACTACATTCCAGTGTCGGTGACAGAGCGAGAACCTCCACTCAAGAAAAGCAAAACAAAACAAAACAACAACAGCAAAAAAAACCCCACTTTGTAAACACCTTAAAACCCATATACTGTTTCATTCCCTTTTTAGCCTAAAGGTCAGTACTGTTTTATACTGTCTAAAGGACTTTCCTTAAGGAATATTTGCTATTACCATCACATGAAAAGGACTACAACCAGCTCTAAATAGACAGAACCATTCGCATTCATTTATTTTATTTAAAATCCACACATATATTTTTGAAACAAAAATTATCTGCAAGAAACCAAAACAAGAATAAGAAAATATTCCTATAAGAATAAGAAAGGGGGTCTTGTGAGACGTCAGTGAGTTATTACGTGAAAAATACGCAAAATGATGCTCAAAAATATCATTATTATTACTCGATTAGTTACAGCAGAAAAAAAGGAGATCTAAGTCATTTTGTCACTACCTGATATTGACAATATTGTTTTGCTTTTCCAATCCATTATTACAGGTGAGCACCACAGTAATGTGACAGGGGAGGCGGGACAGATTTTTATTAGAGAAGGTATGTGTCTCCCTGGCCTCTTGATCCATTTTCATAACAGGGTTCAAGTTTTCAACCATCTCCTGGGTTAGCTTGGGCAGTTTGCTTACTGACCACTTGCTGCTGCTCAGAGAAAAGTTTTCAATGAGATTTGAAGTTGATGCTTCATTTCTAAGTTCTCAGTGAGATATGAAGGTAGATACTGTGAATGAGTGAAGTAGAAACCCAAGAAAATGAATATTGAGTGAATATAATGCATAGAATTATGCTTGAATGAGCATAGATATGTTTATTTTTGATTAGAAACTTGGTAAATGTTTCCTCTTTGAGCTAAAAGATAACTCAAAATGAACCCTTTGACAAAGTATTCTTTAAAAAAAATAGTTTTTGTCCAATGAATATTGTCCTTCAAAGTAGTAGCTTGCTTGAAAGACACAATTTTCAAGATTGTGGTTTTACTACATTTAAAAAATAATTTGAGGCTTATCTTTCAAAATTATGGTTAGAGGTGATCTACAAGACACACGAAAACATATCTTATTACCTAAAATTGGAAACTTTTCTGAAGTCAAGTGAATTTCAACTTTAACACTTACCTTCCTTGTTCACCAGTCTTATATTGTAATTCTCCAAACTTAAATCTTCTCCCTGTGCGATATTAAATATAATCACATCAAATGCTATGCATCCTTTTCACATAAAATTCCAAAAATGCAATTATCAAGAGTAGAATTTCCGGAGGAAGAATAGAATTTCCAAAATTAATTACATTAAAAAACAGTGGCCATTTGGACAAGTTATTTCTTACTGAACACTTTGGAAATTCACCTCTGTATGGACATACACCTAACTGCTTTGCTTGTGATAGGACCTGTGTCCAGATTTTCAAACTTTGGTGTCCCCTAAGTCTGGAAATATTATTATTAATGGCAGTAGCTTTAAGGAGTGGTAATTAATCAGCATCTCTGCTTATGACTTTGAATAAAAAATATGCTGTATGAGAACAATGGTCTTCATCATAGCAAAATTGCTATGTTTATGTCTAGAAATAATTCCTACTAAAAGCAAAGCGATGGTCAAAGCAAGCTAAATGGAAACACACACACACACACACACACACACACACACACTATATATATATATATATATATAGAGAGAGAGAGAGAGAGAGAGAGAGAACGCGCATGTATCTTTATCATAATGGACAACAGTGAAAGTCCTTGTTAGTTTGAATCATATCTGAGGAATAGAAATAAGTGATCTCAAGTTTATGACCGATGCACAAATTCTATTCACAATCTTTGTCACAGGGACCACAAGTAACAAAGTCTATACAAACCAGCATTGTAATTGTCTTGCCCTAATGCAGACTTCTTGAACTGATGCTTGTACTAATAACTAACTGCAATGAGACACCAGCGGAAGGCAGAAAATATGAGAATAAAGCTGGTAAACTGAGATGCAACTGGGTATTTTAGTTTTATTCAGGTCCTTTTGCAGCTGCTAACAAACATACCATAATCAAAGGGCAAAAAAAAGGTGTGTGGTTAGGTGGGGTGAGTTGTGGACAAGAGCAGAGTGGGAGGCAATGCCATATTCACTCTCCTGTATCCTAAAGTAAGAGCAATCACAACAGAGTTTGACACAAACGCCAAAATAAATGCAGCAACATACATTAAAATTTGCATCTGGGCAGTAGTCATTCTTCCCGGTGATTCAGCCTTAAAACTAGGCTGAATCAAAATGTTGTTTGTGGTGTAGTAAAAGGTGTCTGAAAGTATATATGCTGAAAACATAATTAAGGGGTTGCAAGTCATTATTCATGAAGCAAGTTGAGAAGCTGACAGAGAAAGGAAGGCTGGGAGGCCGCTCTTGAGAAGAAAAATCCATAATGCCCATTTTAAGGAAGAACAAAACATGGTTAGGCATTCAAGCTTTGGGCTGGAAATAAAACGAAAGTAAAGGATTGACAGTCAATAATGCAATAAAGGGGGCAGAAAGCTAATGGTTCTTTTGTTTCGAATTGTAAGTGGCATTTTTTGTATTCCGCTGTAAACCTTAAGTGATGGCTTTGTTAATTACAGAGCAGAAAGCCTGTCACTTTACTTTCCTGATTGCAAACATCTCTGCTAAACTTGACTTTATTTACTCTGCATTCACATAAATCTGGGTGTGAACTAAGAGCTATAACTTGTCTGCATGAGGACAACCGGTTTCTCAAGATAAGATTTTCACATTGAATGATTAGAGTCCACTGACTAGAAGGGAAAGGGTTAAAAGTCACAATTAATAAGAGAGAATACTGGCAAGAGAGAGCAAGTGATTAAAATAGTCCAAGATATTTTGCTAGGCTGAAAAGTCAGGCCCTTGAGTCTTCATTCTTTGTGTTTGTGGGTATCGGAAACATTATGCTAACTCAGAAATTCCATCTTGAAGTTGAAGGTGAGAGTGTAGTATTTGGAAAGCTTCCTAAAACTTCTGACAGAAGCCAAGCAGCTGTCCCAAAACTAAATTAGAGAATGCAGCAGCATGTTGTGCTATAGTAGACTGACCTGGAGTGACACCCTGGGACTTTTTGTGGCCTGTCATAAGTACATAGTCAATCGGTTGATGTTATTTTGTATTTTTTATGTCTATGTGTAGTCATGTGATGCATAGTGATTTTTTTGATCAATGGTGGACTGTGTATGCTATACACATATACTACAGTGGTCCTATAAGATTATAATACCCTTTTTTAAAATTTTTGAGTTGAGGTCTCAGCTAGGCTGCTGGAGTCCAGTGGTGTGACCATGGCTTACTGCAGCCATGACTTCCTGGGCTTAAGTGATCCTTCTGCCTCAGTCTCCTGAGTAGCTGGAACTACAGGCACGGGCCACCATGCTCTGCTTTTTTTTTGTAAGGATGAGATGACACCATGTTGCCCAGGCTGGTCTCAAATTTATGGCCTCAAGCAGTCCTCCCACCTCGACCTCCCAAAGTGCTGGGATTATAGGCATGAGCCACTGCAACTGGCCATATAATACCATACTTTTATTTTGCCTTGTCTATGTTTAGATATGTTTACATACAGAAATATTATTGTGTTATAATTGCCTATAGTATTCAGTACAGTAACATGCTGAACAAGTTTGTAGCCTAGGAACAGTGGGCTATACCATGTAGCCTAGATAAGTTCCAGGTTATGCCATCTAGGTTTGAGTAAGTACACTCTAGGTTGTTTGCAAAATGACACAGTCACCTAATAACACATTTCTTAGAATGCACTCCTGTCACTAAGTGATTCATGACTATATTTGTGTATTTTGTATAATTTCATTTTACATTCTCTCTCCACATTTTTCATAGCTCCCTTTTATCTTTCCTCCCTTCCTTTCCACTCCCTGGATCTCTTTTTTTTAGAGTTGGAGTCTCACTCTGTCGCCCAGACTGGAGTGCAGTGGCCGCTCCAGGCCACCGCAGCCTCGAAATGCCGGGCTCCGGCGATCCTTCCACCTCAGCCTCCCAAGTAGCTGGAACTACGTGCGCACGCTACCACGCCCAGCTATTTTTTTTGATTTATTGTAGAGATGAGGTTTCGCCTGCCTAGGCGGGTCTCAAACCCGCGGGCTCAGGCAATCCACTCACCTCAGCCTCCCAGAGGCGCGGGATTACAGGCTGAGCCACCGAACCTGGCTCCTAGATCTCTTTACCTCCATGCAATTTTCCTGGCAATCTGCATGTTCACTAACCTTCCTTATATATTAAAAAAAAAGAAGAAGAAGAAGCCTCTAATCAGTTTTCAATTTGCTAGCTCTCTGATTTCATTGAGTGTTCTTTTACTCTATCATACATTATAAGAACTCTAGGTGAGGTTCAATTTCAAAGAATGGCTTCTAAATGCCATTTGTTATAATGGTGTTTAGGAACAGGACTTGGTGATGACCCTTTGTATCTATTTTACATATTTAAAATAGGTCAAACACTTCCCCTCTATATGTCATTTATCATTAATGTAGCTCTGTTACCTTTCTTTGTATCTTCTCCTTTTCATATTAAATAGTCTTCATCCTCTGAAGCTCTCCCGTTAGGAAATTGCTTTACTGTAATCACATTTCTTAGCCTTCTCAAAATCTTTTCTAATCCTGCTTTGTCATCTTAGAAATCAGGTGAGAAAAAATGGAATGCAGTGTTCAAAATGAGGGCATCCACTTACCGTTATACATTTCTGAATTTACTCTTTATTCCTATGCTTGGGGGTTCCCAAAGAAGTCTGCAGTACCATACATGCCTTCAAATATCCACATTTCTCAAATGACAGTTAAAAAAAAAAAGTCATGTTATATTGGAAGGTACCAAGGGGTAAAAAATAATCTTTGCGTCAGCAAATAACACAACTCTTGCCATAAAATACTCTAGAGACCTTTGCTATGATGGATGTGTATCTTATTAATTTTTTTAGAGTCAGCATATTAGCACCGGATATAGGTTTGGGAAAGGGATTCTGTTTAAAAACTTATGTTAAAGATGAAGAAACAGATGCATTCTGTTAATAACGAGTCATGTTGGAATGCCCAGCTCTCAGGCCTAGCCTGTTTCCATTGCGTCGTACGGTGTTGGTGTTTCACCATAATAAACTGGTGTAGCCGTTTATAACTTATTCTGGATGTTTATCTTTCCAGGCACCAATGGTCATGCAGTCAAAGATCATCTGTAGGTAGCTACATTACAACGCAAGTACCTTCATCATACCCACTTTATTATCACTATATAAACATTTATGTTATTTTTACAAACTGCCTTATTCTACCAGTGATCAGCATATCTTACTTGTATCAGGGAATATTTCAATGTTTTGGACTCTATCAGTTTCCATTGTAAGAGAAGTTTTAGATATGATATTTTTTCCATGAAATTTTATTTTAATGTGACCAAGAGAAATACAAGTATGTGAACTCTATTTATAGTACTTTTAATGAACATGAAAAAAATCTTAAAGATTGGGTAATCTTATTAAAAGATAAGTGCTTATAATAACACATTTTATTTTTTTGTTTTCTTTGATTAATTTTCCAATTAATTAATCAATATATTATGCAAGTCATGCAAGTGAAATGCAGAAAAACTGGAAAATACAGGTACAAAACTCCCCCTGTAGAGACAGGCACTGGGTTAACATTTGGGGATGTACGCCTCCAGAATTTTTTGTTCGGCATCCAGATATGTTTATCTTCTGCTCATTCTAATGTCAGTAAAGGATGCCACCCAGTAGATGAAGCCAAAAGTCTGAGTCATCTCTGAATCTTCCCTTTTTTTTTTTTTGCACTGCTCACTTCCAAACCATCATAAAACACAATCTCCATTAACAGAGGCCAGCACAGCCATTTCCTCTCCACTGCTACCACGTGGGCACCGGCCCCTCTGCGTTACTGCAATGACCACGTAGCCTGTCTTTCCTCTAGCAGTGCATTTTCACAGTCTAGACAGAGTCACCTTTTGAGATCAGAGATGAGGCCATGTCATTTTCTGCCTAAAACGCTGCAATAGGTTTTCTCTGCTCTTGGGACAGCCGTGGAGGCCGGCCTTACCATACCCTACCAGAGCTCAGGGTTCCACCTTTCACTTCAATCTCCAGGATCTCCAACTCATACCCTACCGCTCTCCCAACTCACTTACTAAATCCTCAGATTTTCTGGAAGAATGAAAACCCTCCCCACCTTCAGGTCTCATACCCGTCTTGCCTTTGGGATGGAACATTTGTGTCAGGTGTTCACCCAACGCCTCCTTCCTGTCACTCTGATATCATCTCAGATGCAGCTTCCCAAGGGGTTTCCTCCCACATCTACTGACAGACCTTCTTCTATCCTCCTTGCCCCTTCCTCTGCCTCACTGGCCCAAGCATGCTCTCTCACCTGGCCCTGTTTGTTCTCTCCTGAGCACTTGGCGCAATCTCAAATTACTTTGCTTGCTGGACTGCAGTGGAGAGGTGGCAGGGCAGATTCTGGAGCCCAGCTGGCTGCATTTCAATCCCAGGTCCCCTAAACGCGTGATGGGTGACCTGGGAGAAGACTCAGTCCTTTTGGGCTTCACTTTCCTCCTCTGTAAAGTGGGAGTAACGAAAGTGCCCATAAAAAGGAAATGAGCGCCGGGCGCAGCAGCTCAGGCCTATAATCCAGCACTTTGGGAGGCTGAGGCGAGAGAAATGCCTGAGCCCCAGGGGTTCGAGACCCGCCCGGGCAACTTGGCGAGACCTCATCTCTACAATAAATCAAAAAGGAGCTGGGCGTGGGAGCACACGCCTGTGGTCCCAGCTGCTTGGAAGGCTGAGGTGGAAGGATCGCCTTTGCCAAGCAGGGCGAGGCTGTGGTGGCTGTGAGCGTGCCACTACACTCCAGCCTGGGCAACAGAGTGAGACTCCGACTCAAAAAAAAAAGGAACTGAGTAGATACTGGTAAAGGAAATTGACACATAATAGCAAATGCAATTTGTGTCCCATAGAAATTAAAAGAGACTGCTTCCTAATGAGACTCAAAATCCTATGAAAGCAAAGACTGTCTACCTTGATAACATTTGATTCCTAGGACCAAGAATAATTGCCAAGGCATATGAAGCACACCACAGATGTGTATTTAAATAAATAAGCAATTTTTTAAAAAAATGTGCTTATATTCAAATATTATATTGCAATCTCTTTTGATTTCAGTTTTCCTTGGCATGTCATGGCATATTTATTTTTTTCTTTGTTTGTTTTTGAGTGAGAGTCTCCCTCTGTTGCCCAGGCTGGAGTGCAGTGGGACACTCACCACCACTGCAGCCTCGACCTTCTGGGCTCAGACCATCCTTTTGCCTCAGCCTTCCAAGTAGTTGGAACTACAGGCATGCACCACCACACCTGGCTAATTTTTTGATTTTTTTTTTGAGTTGGAGTCTCACTCTGTCGCCCAGACTGAGTGCATTGGCCGCTTCCGGCCACCACAGCCTCGACCTGCTGGGCTCCGGCGATCCTTCCGCCTCAG
>NW_007260498.1:1006517-1008994 GCF_000164805.1 Carlito syrichta
GGCTCAGGCCATCCACTCACCTCAGCCTCCCAAAGGCGCGGGATGACAGGCTGAGCCACCGAGCACGGCTAATTTTTTGATTTATTGTAGAGACAAGGTCTTGCCAAGTTGCCCGGGCTTGCCTCAAATGCCTGGAGAGAGGTAATCCTCTCGCCTCCACCTCCCAAAGTCCTGAGATTACAGGCGAGAGCCACTGCACCTGGCCTGGCATATTTCATAAAAATAAATATATCTGCAAAAAGAGATCAGCATATTATAGCTTGCAGATCATATATGCACTGCTGCCTGATTTGTAAATAAAGTTTTACTGGAACACAGCCATGTCTATTTATTTAATTACTGCCTGTGGCTACTTTCACATGTCAAGGGCAGAGTTAAAAGAGTGGTGACAGAGATTATATGTCCCAAAATTGAAAATATATATTATCTGACCCATTACATTAAAGGTTGGCCAACCCTGATATACAGCATAAAATAAACTAAATTTTATGGAAATATATTGCTATATATAGGTACTTAGTGTAATGGAGTGTATTGTAGGTCAAGCATAGGTTATTTACATTTTTAATTTGTAAGCATAGCTGAGTTTATTATGCTGGTAGATAATTTGTACACTGTGACATTATTTCATTGTTCTAAACTCCCAGCAGTTGACGGGTAAAAGGGTATATAGGTTCTTTTAAAACTCTTGACACAGTGCCAACTTGTCTTCAAAAAGGATTGTTTCCACTTACATTCTTACTATAATGTTTTATGTGCCTAACTTTTCACACCAAAATTGCATATCAGTCGTCTTTTAAATATTTCCCAATATGAAAATGAAGCTATTTTATGTTTTAGCTTGTACTCTGCTCATAATGAATAAGGTTGTGTCAATGAATTGCCTGTTTATAATTTTGATGATCTTTATAGGCTAAAGATTATAAGATAACATATACTTCCTTCAAATGTATTTAATATTTAGACAGTCAAATCTATTTACTGTCCTTAATGTGGATTAGAAAAATGTTCTCAGTATAAGATAATGTAAGTATTCATCTATATATTCTTCTGACAACTGCAAATGACTTCAAATTAATTTTTCCCAAATGGTTAGCCAAATGTTTTCATGTCAGTTTTAAAAATTATACAAACTTCCCTTTCTTAATAGTATACCAAATAATATTTATACATATAGTATATAGTCATAGCATTTTCTTGGAATTTTCTTTCAGTCCAACTGTTATAATTCTAATGACAACCACTTAAAAAATATTGTCCTTCAGTAAAAACATCCCAACCAGTAAATGGAAAATTCAGGTGTGATGTATCTATACAAAGGAATGTTATACAACCATAAAAAGAAAGTTAAGATGCATGCTACCATGTGGAAGAAGCTTGAAGACATTATGCTAAGTGAAAGAAGCTAGACTGCACATGATACATATTCTATTATTCCATTTATATGAAATATCTGGAAATTAGCATATGTATTGGGGCAGAAAGTGGATCAGTGGTTGCTAGCAGGTAGGTGAAGATAGAATGAAATAGAATGAATAGATAGCCCTGCTTGATGGGTACAGGGTTTATTTTAAAGTAATAAAATTATTTTGGAACTAGATAAAGATAATAGTTGCTCTATATAGTGAAGGTACCAAATCCTACTGAACTGAACACTTTTGTTAATGCTACGTTACATGAATTTCACCTTAATTGAAAAAACTATAATATGTTAACAGGCACATATTAAGGGCCATGTATAGTTTGATCTGTTTATGCCTTATTGTCCTTCTTTATGATGTATCCGAATCACTTTTTAAATTGATAAAGCATTCTGTTTATCAATTTCCTGGGTAAGATGGTAACCATAATAATCCCTACAATATTATCTTTATTGACATCTCTTCTGCCCCTCAAAAGGCTTATAAAATTTCTTCAAATGGATTTTGCATTTGTTTATATAGATAAATATATATATATATATGTATATATTACTAGGTACTGTTTTGATTTGAATATTTTGAATTAGACTTTATGTTTTATTTCTATTTCTTAATGGTTATTCTCGTACAGTTCACATACATTTTTTGTTAGATTAGCACTGCATGTACTGTGATTTGTTCAGCTCATTTTAGGAGCCTTAGAACAGATGGCACGGATTGAAATATAAGCAGCACTAGCCGGATCTCACTCCCTCGTAGAAGCGCTTGGAAGGAACCCAATACAAATCAACAACTAAGTGCACACAACATATACATACACATAAAGTTAAATTGTGTGTGCGTGCGTGTGTGTGTGTGTGTGTGTGTGTGTGTGTGTGTGTGTGTGTGTGTGTGTTTGTATACAAAATCACCCGTGTGAGTTCATGCTCTTCCATTTCAGAAAGCTGCACGAGACACAGATGTCCACCACCTCTTAGCTGGAGGAAGCAGAACATAAAGTGCAGACTCTGCAGACAGGTTTGGCATTCTCCTTCCTAGTCCTGTGGATGTGGGGAA
>NW_007260498.1:1009014-1052042 GCF_000164805.1 Carlito syrichta
GTGTGTGTGTGTGTGTGTGTGTGTGTGTGTGTGTGTGTGTGTATGTGTGTGTGTGTGTTTATTTGGAGAAACTTTTCTGTTGGCCATAATTATTTTACAAGTCTTTCCACATCTTTGAGCTCAGTCTTTTTGTCTTTTAATATGCAAAATTTGTGAGGTTAAAAAATGGTTACCTAGGATTAAGCCTCCATAGAAACAAACTGACCCTATCTTCTTAAAAAATGCAAGGTTTACCAGTGGATTGAGAGTGAGCCTCAAAGAAGTTAATGTAGAATCTCCAAAAATGAGAGTAGACAAGGGAGAAAACAAACCAATAAAATAAAACAAAACAGAGACTACCGTGCTAGGCCCAAACGAGTCTGTATCTGAGGTTGCAGGTAAACTACAGGTAGCAGGCTTCTCAAGAAAATCTACTCATAGTTCCTTCAGACAAAGACTGAATTATGCATCTTATGTGCACATATACCTCCTTTTTATCAAAAATGATATTAAACTTGTTTTGATTCTTCTTTGCATATATATATGAGAGAGGAGCAGAAACAAAAAGGAAAAATGAACCAATAACAATTCTGCTGTACTAAATAAGTGCTTAGTCTACACTGCCAAGGTCTTTAAGAACTTCACAAACAATAGCTATCACACAAGGTGCCCTCAATTATTGATTATGCACAGGAACTCAACAGTGTTTTGAGTGGGATTCCTCTGGTTTGCCAGATGAATGTAGCTGAGGGATTCCACTGGTCTGAAACCTTAATGGAAGGAATGAAATTATAGCTTAAGTGGTTAAGCAGCAGGGGGATGGATATGGCCTACCTGAGACCATTGTGCACGTACTACAAGGAATGACAAACTAAGCCATGCACCATGATTGTCATATTCACACACAGGTCATTCGTAAGCCAAGGTCAGTAGGAATTTCTAAGAGGAGTGGCCTTCCATGGCTTTCTCCTGCTGTCCTCCAAACTGCTAAAAAAGTAGGCAATTCCAGGAAGAATTATTTGGAAAATCTCCTCCTGTGCTATAGAGAAGCCTGACAATGACCATGATCCACCATCATTTGTCTAATCACTGTACATTTTTGATCACCTTACTGGTAACATATGTAAAAATTGAGTAAAGTACCACAGATGCATAAAATTATAGTACTTTCCCCGTTTCTAAGTGGCTTCTCCAGTACCAAAAATAGATGCTTTTCTACAAATCTTCCTAACTCTTCCAGAAAGATTGTTGTTTCAAAGTGGAACCACATCAGCGTGAAAGAAAACAGATACCTGATATTCTTTGCTGATGATTCATCTTAAAAAAATATAGCAGCCAGTCAAAAATGGGCCCTGTATTATGTGTTGAAAAGGTGTACGTGAAGACGTTCACTAGTCTGACATGGTATGAATATGTAATTTGGTTTTCTACATGAAAAATCACAAATGTGTTTTGCTGTGTGCTTGATAGAACATCATATATCTTTGGTGGTGCCTGTGAAAAACTGGTCAGGCTACTATCTTGATAAAGAGACCCAGGACAGTACTCTCTATTTAGCCGTCCATGTGTAAACAATTTCAACATTAATTTCTACATCTGGCTTCAACAACAGAAACGCTGATTTTGGTGGTGAGGTTCAGTTTAGCTCTATCCCTTCCCATATCAGATGAAAAACTGATTAAGTGGCTTGTTCAAGGAAACACAGCTAATAGCAAGGGTTTGCCATGTTGCAGGCAGTGTTGTTCAATGATTCCCATACATTTTCTCACTTAATCCTTCAAAACAGCATCAAACCGGCATCAGTGGAATGATGCTGTTATAGTTAACATTCCAATTAAAAAAAAATAATACAAGCTTCAAAATGTGGCACAAACTGTCCAAAGATGCACAGTAAATGCCAAGACCCAAAATTCAAAGCAAGGTTTATCTGAATCCAGACCAGGTGCTGCAAACGCCACCATATGTTCTCTGCTACATCTCTTGTTAGTGGCAGAGTCCAAACTAGAACTAAATGTGATCATAAACATAGTATTACCCAAGTGTCCCGTAGATTTGGATGATTTTCATGTCATGAAATAGTCCATCATGCCTTGATTATCTGTGGTGTCTCAGAGGGAGGTGCATGCTATGGATAATCCCAAATGATGAGTCACCCCAAAATAACTTAGCCTTAAAATACCCTGTATACGTAACATTGAGCCTAGTACAAGTTATGCTCCAACCAAATGATTTTGCAAATAATTGACAGAAATTAGAAGATTAAGTTTTTGCGGTAGTCAATGGTCAGTACAATTTTCTGGTAAAAGACCAGACAGTAAATATTTTTAACATTGTGTGTCTTATGGTCTCTGTCGCAACTACTCAGTTCTGCTTTTGTATGCTTGGACAGCCTTAGGCATTGGCCATGGTAGACAATTCTGCTTTTGTAGACATGGACAGCCTTAGACATCTGCCATGCTAGACAATAAATAAATGAGTGTAGCTATTTCCCAATAAAACTTTAGGGAGACTCAAATTTGAATTTCATAACATTTTTCAGTGTCAATGAATACGTTTCCTTTTTAATTTTTAAAACATATTTTTAAATTCTTAGTTTATGAGGTATACAAAAACAGGCAGTGAACAAAATTTGACTCAGGAAACATAGTTTGTTTACTCTGCTCTGTTACATCACAAATTATCTTCTATTTGGCCTCAATCTAGAAAAAGAAGGGCATAGTTATTTGTCAGATTAATGCTGGGGATTGGTCAAAACTAAATTGTTCCTTTTTCTTTTTTTTTTTTTTTCTTTTCAAAAAATGAACTGTTTAATCTAATGGCTTTTTTCTCCTTCGTTTACTCTCAGTGCATATACTTTCTGGTTCCCCGATATCATGCTGATAACCTTATTAATTATATCCTTATTAATGCTATCAACAAGGAGCTGAGAAACAGGATGTGATTATGTGATAACCTGGACAAGAAGTAGAACTCCAGACCATCTGATTCTAATTTCCTCACTGGTGTAAAGGAATAAAGGCACAATGTGGATGTAGGTTATTCACTCAGATATGCACTGAATATTTCCTTCGTATCAAGAACTAGATTAGTCCTTGAAGTTACAGAATTGAGCAGACCTCAAGATGACAATTGATCTCACATGGCTTAGGATATTTTGAACCGGCAAAATTTAGTCAGACAGTCACCTATATGATTACTAAAGTGAAACATGAAGAGAAAGTAAGGAGTGTGAGAACAGGTAGCATGGATGTACAACTTATTCTGAGTACTCGTGGTGGTCTTCCCCGAGGAAATGACATTTGATCTAAGTTGTAAAGGAATGCTTAAGAATAGATTGGCAAATGAAAGAACAAGACGTTACTTCAACAAGGCAAACCAACTTGTAAAGTCACGTTTGATGAACTGAAAGCAATCAGTAGGAGTTAGTGGAGACACTAAAGGGATAGCAGTGATAGATTAGTTGTTTTTGGCAGTGTTAAATCAGTGATAGATAAGTTTAAAGAGACACATGGAAGCCAAATCATGCAGCCTTGTGGGTCTAAAAAGGCTCACACATTTGGGAGAAAAAACAAAACAAAACAACTCAAGTCACTGGTATTTATGGAAGTTAGGATATTTAAGAAAATAATGGCTTATCTTGTGTGTCAACTTGAGTGAGCTATAGGGTGCCTGGATATTTAGTAAAACATTATTCTTGGTTTATCAGTGAGGATATTTCCAGATGAGAATAACATTCTAATTGGGAGACTGAGTAAAATAGCTTTATGATTTGCTAAAGTGGATAAATGGTGTTATGTTCATTGAGATACTGAATCCAGGCATGGCCTGCCTATTCTGTGGAAGAGAGTAATCAGACCATGCAATCATTTTGGACAGGTTAAAATAGAATGTCTCTGAGACATAAAAATGACAGTTCAGATTTCCAAATATCATCTAGATATGTAGCTGTACACATGATGGGTTTTAATCTGATAAACATGAAGCGGGGAGGCCCAAAATAAACTGGAATTACCTTTTGGAGGGCAGGTCCCTTGTAGTACACTTGGAGTTTTTTCCTCCAAATCAAAGGGCCAACCAAAATTTTTATCTGGAAGTTTTGAGGAAGTTGCACCACAATTTGCTGAAGAAACATCCCCAGTTGTGGCAAACGGGTGACTCTTCCTCCACTATGACAAAGCACCTGCCCACAACGTGCTCAGTGTCCAGCAGTTTTTGCACAAAAATGGCGCGACCCCCATGACCCAGCCTCCCTATTTATCCAATCTTGCCCAAGCAAGTTTTTTTTTGTTTCCCCAGATGAAAAAAAAAACGCATCAAAGAGAATTGGCTTGCCAATGTGAGAGAAGTGACACAAAAAATGGCAGAAGCACTAAAAGGCATCAAAATTGAATAGGTCAAAAACTGTTTTGAGCACTGGAAAAAGCATCTCAATCGGTTTATTGAGTCAAATGGAGAGTACTTTGAAAGTGACTGAAGTTTAAATATTCAGGAATAAATACACCGTTTTTTATAAATAAATTCCAGTCTTTTGAGATCTTCCTCTTAAGGTCAAGATATGGAGATCTACTTTTGAGAATCATTGGAAAGTAAATGGTTTATTGATATGCTATAATGATTTTGCCCACGGAGATAATAAAAATAAATTAATGAAAGAGTATGAGGCCGAACCTTGAAGCACTCTGATATTTAATGATCCGCAGAAAGATTAGGTGCCTGGAAAAAAGATAAAGAAATTGTAGCCAGAGAAAATCAGCAGCTTAATAAAAGCAAATACTTCAAGAAGGGAGAAAAGTCAGCAGTATCGCAGTGCTACTGGGAAGTCAAGTAAGATAAAGACCAAAATGTATCCTTAGGACTTAGTGACTTGGAGGTCATGGGTGACTTTAACGGAAATCATTCTGGAGGTATGATGGACCCAAACGCAGGAAAGTAGGCAGCGAGTATAAAGCAATACACTAAAATACATATGGCTCTTGAGAAGTCTGGCTATGAAAAGAAACTGAAATGGAAGATGTGAAGTCAAGAGTCAAGAGAGGGCTTCATGATGGATTGTAGATGGTGTCTCTCGGACATATTTAAAGAACAAAGGGTAAGATCTAATTAAGAGGAAGAGACTGAATTAATAAAAGAAAGAGAGATGTTCATTATCAGTGCTTACTGAGCCCGTCCTTTCTTCCTCTGATCCTGAATTTTATTACACGGTTTGTGGGGTAAGTGATTACATGAATGAGTGTTGGTGTCAAAAGAAGATGAAGGGAACTTAATCAGTACTATTGGTTTCCAGATTTAAATAGTCAAACCAGGAGGATGAAAAATAAGCAGGGCCCTAAAAATGTTATGGAAGAACTAGGTTCATTCTAGCTTCTATTGCATCGTATGCTTCTTTAGTCTCGGTGTTTTACCCATTCCTATTTTCTGTATATTTTTGCGTCTTCCTTTTTCTAGAACCTTAGGGATCACTAAAATTCTTTCCTCCAATGTCTCCCAGAAATCTGTCCTGTTAAAGGCACTATTTGCTAAACACTGGCTACTAATATATTAATCCAAGAAGAAAAACAAAACAAAACAAAAAACTACAAGCAAACATTAAATTTTTAAAAAAACCTTTCTCTGAGCTTCTTTGGCCCTTAATTTGCCTATATCTTAAATTACATAGTCTATTTATTCAGTCGATGAAGACATTTATCTAAATCCTTACACCAGAAACCTTATTTCTCCAGGTCCTAATTACCATGAAAATAGCAGGAGGACAAGACCCCCAAATCATCCCCTGAGCAGTTAATACCTAAATCCAAAGACTCCCAAAGACTCAGTGTCATTGATAAAGTCAACCACTGGTAGCAGGCATCATTTTTTAAAGCCAGTTACCCAACAGAACATAGCTCCTTGGAGACAAGGACCCCATATAATTTTTCTCCAGCTACAGAGCACCTTAGCATAGTATAGAACAGGAAAGATACCCAGGAAATGCTTGCTGAAGAAATGGTGACTGATGTTTGCTCTCTCAGTTCAGACTTGCACTTGGGAGAATATATATTCTCCCAAAACATCACTGTATTGAAGCCACTTCCAGTGTCATTCTCCAGATGTCATCATCAGCATATAACACATCCTACTCTCCGAGGCCTCAGATGTAAAACATTTAAGGTTTCAGAGCTACAAAATAACAAAAGTACCCTGTCAAGGAATGTTTTCTCTTTCAGGCAGCCGATATTTCTGTCTCTGGTTTCTTGGCCTAGAATGTAACACCTAGACTGTTACTGTCTGTCAGTGACTTTCAACAGGTGTGCTATTACCATGTGAGACATGAAAATTTTTCTTTGTTTGACTCTGCTCTGCAGATTGCAAGATGTTTAGTATTCCTTGACCCTTCTTTCTAATGCCCATGGCACCTCCTGCCCTCGTCATTGCGAAAACCAAAAAGAAACGTCCCTGAAACCAAAGAGAAACTTCCAGCAGAATAGAACTATGACGATCTAGTAAGGAAGAAGGGGCAAAACCCAAGCTCAGTGAGTTTGCTTTGACACAGTTGTATAACTTGGGGGGCAGACAGACGATGAAGGAAGTAGCTAGCAGAAGCAAAACAAAAAACAAGATGCAGTTTCTTTTCCTGGTACAGAGCACAGGAATTGTAGCATTTATATTCACACCAGTGGATTCTCTGAGCGGTGTATTCATTTTTCTAGTAAGATGAATTTTCAGCAATGAGCACTCTGAGGGAAGGCCACCGAGACAAGGGTAACAGTCAAAATGTGGTAAGTAGGAAATAACACAGAAAGGCCATCTACAAGCTGTTCACCCTATTCCTAAACTTTAGTTAGTCGGAAGGAAGATTTTAGAGGAACTGAAACAAAACCTGCTCTCATGTTTTTCTGGTTTCATGACTTGGATGAAGACATTATGGCCACTATAACATATATTTAGAAAATAAGTCTGAACAAGAAGTACGTAGAATAAACAGGTGATGGACAACAGATATAGTGTTGTAGGACTGACATGCGAAAAGGGAAGACTTTCAAGAAAAATGCTCAGGAGTGTGTGTGTGTGTGTGTGTGTGTGTGTGTGTGTGCGAAATTTGTTTCATTATGCAAACAAAAGACGCTACTACATTTACAAAGAAGAGTAAATGCTTTTGTAGGATGTCCACTTTTGTTATCCAGTTATGATGTACTTCTCTAGAAAAGCATGAATATGAGCCTGATAGAAGGTAACGAGTGTGGAGTTGAACCCTGAACTGTCCTCCAGCTTGAACCAGGTATTCCTCTCTCTATTGGTTTTCAAATAATTGTAGTGAGAAATGTTGATTTTTTACAAATAGTTTCTAAATGATATTGGTGAAAATGTGAGAAAAAATGCATTGCTTAGGATGCCTCGTGACATTTCATACTAGCTAAGTCAACAATTTGCATTTTGAAGAGGTTTCGTTTGACTGGCTTTGCTTTTGGCATAAGTGACTTGTCAATCTTTGAAAGACTACAGCCTTGAAAAATTATCCAAGAAGAGGACAGCCCCTTTCTGGTCCCTCCCACTCTGGGAGCTTTTCTGTCCTCTTAATAAATCCCGCTTTCTAAAAAAAAAAAAATTATCTAAGAGCCATTGAATCTCATTCATACAGAGAAAATACCCGGCCCCAGCGATGTCAGTTCAGACAGCAGCTTCACTGTGGCAAGTTCCTTGGATGTAGGCTTTGAAGACTTGTGAAATCTCTAGCAGCCTGAAATGGGAAGCTAATGGCGGATTTTGCTTCAAAATGGAAACTCAACTAAGAAAATGTTGCATAGTAACCAGTTAAACACCAGTTGAACCAGTTAAACACCAGATTGACCCAAGAGCTGAATTCATTTTCAATGAGCAAAATAATAGACGGTCTAAAATATATCTTTAGGAGTAGTAAAGGGTCTTGAGGTAATTTATAGCTTTAAGTAATGTATTAGTTTGCTAGGGCCACCATAACAAAGTACCACAGAGTCGGAGTCTTACTAGGTAAGTCGACTAGGTCAATAAACAAGAATTTATAGTCTTGCAGTTCTTGAGTCTGGAAGTCAGTGTCAGGGTGCCTACAAGGTTGGATTCCTCTGAGTGCCATGAGGGAAGAAGCCTTTCCAGGCCTGTCTCCTCGCCCACAGATGGCTGTCTTCTTGTCCTTCTCATAATCCTCCCTTTAGGTATTTACTTGCCTGATGTCTCTGTGTATCAAATTTCTTCTTCTTACCAGGAGCCCACCCTAATGCCCTCATTTTAACTTAATCACCTCTTTTAAAGGCCCTATCTCCCAATACAGTCACATTCTGTGGGGGTTCAGACTAAAGCATATGAATTGGGGGGGGGGAACACAATTTAGCCCATAACACATAGTTGCAAGATGCTTCCTTGAATTCTGTTCTTACTTCTTACTGCTACCCAGTATGGCATTCTGAAACCAGCATAGTCAGTTTCTCTAAGGCAGTTTATCAGCTGGTATTTGGGCTGGATGATTTCTTGTTGACCAGGAGTCTTCTCTGCGTTGGAAGATATTTAGCAGTATTCCTGGCCTCTACCCACTAGATGCCAGTAGGCACTGTCCCTGCATCTACAACAACTTCAAATGTCTCCAGATCTTGCCAAATGTTTTATGGAGTGCAAAATCTCCCACCCTAAGGAAAAAAAAGTGGGACAGCAGTAAGGAGATTCTTGAGAATGGAGCTTATTAGGATCCTCTCTTTGGATATAGACGCATCACCCTTAGCACTAGACTGTCCAATAATTGCTAGCTGTGTGATTTTTAGGCACATTTCACCACATCTCTGTGACTTAGTTTATTATCTGTAAAATGGCAATAGTAAGAGTAACTCCCTCCTAGAGTTTGTGATAATTAACAAGAGCTTATGATCGTGCCTGTCTCATAAATGCGATGACTGTCTTTTGTCATGGCAGCAGTGGTACTTGAAGCAGTAGTAGAATCCTAAAACTGTTCATGTTGTTTCTGATTCTGAAATGTGCAATGACCAAAGGCTGAGCTAAACTTGACCACGCAAAGTCAGCAGATAAACTCTTTGACCATACTTGAAAATAGGGCTTCTTAACCAATGCTCCACGAATGAACGTCAGGCTGGAAAATAAACTCCCTGAAAACTGTATGCGGCATTATGTTGCCCATTGTATGCTCATGTGAATTTTCCTAAAGGAAGGACAGTAGTTTTTCATCATATTCAGCAAGGGACCCATAAACCACAATAGTATAAAAAAAAAGTGCTGCCTCACAAATATTAATAAATAGGAAAATATAAAATTTAAAAGCAGGCATTATGGGGGGGGACCGCGAGCAGGGTAAACCATTAGTAAACTTAGTCATAAAAAATACAAAATAAAAAATTAAAGTAAGTACGTTAATATAAAAACAAAGGAAATTTTTTCTAACTTTCAAATTTTTAATTTTAAAATCGTGGGGGTACAATTCAGGGTTAAGTATACAAATATTCATTGTGCAGGAACCCTTGTTGATGAGGTGTGTCCCCCCACCACCAGGCAGATTTCGACTACTGCCAATCCCACCTCCCCACTCCCCCTAGCCCCTACAGTTTCCCGCCGCTGTCAATCCTTTTCCTATGGTAGTTGTTCAAGGTCTACTTATGAGTGAGGACATGTGATACTCAGTTCTTTGTTTCTGTGAAAGATCACTCAGTATTATAGACTGAGTCCATCCAGGTTGCTGCGAAGTTAATGATTTTGTTCTTCTTTATGGCTGCATAATATTCCATGGTGTATATGTACCACATTTTTTAATCTAGTCCTCTTTTGATGGGCAGGACATTTGGTTCCATGTTCTTGCGAGTGTGAAAAATAAAATAACAAAATCAAAGTACATTAATATAGAAGCAAAGGAAATTTTAAAAATAACTGCGTAAGAGACTGCTTACTTTGATTTGTTTACTTATGATTGTTTACTTATTAACATAGATGTTAATCAAGCAGTCTCTTACGCAGTTATTTTTAAAATTTCCTTTGCTTCTGTATTAACGTACTTTGATTTTTTTATGTTAATAAGTAAACAATCATTATAGAGAGTGATATTATTATTGGTAATCACATGGCGTAGGGTGCATAAGTACTCATCCTTGGCTCTCTCTGTCCACACCTTCGGGCAATGTGTAGCCTTTGGAAAAGCTAGATGACTGAGCAGCTTGGGGCTGCAGACTCACCCTCCTCAGCAGATTACTGTCCAGGGCGCCTTCTGCATCTCTGGAGACTCTAGATCCCAGGTCAAAGGCCCAAATAGTGCTTGAGGGATTATTTCTGCCGAGTTGCCAGTCTGGTTAGTATCATAGTAATAGTTTATGTAAACAAACTGTGTATTTGTTATCTATCTAAAGATTTTCTGTCTTCTTAAGAAAAGGCAGTCTACTTGTTTCTTCTTAAACACAGAGATGTATGTCAATTAAAGATGCTACTATACCTAGTGAAACTTACTAGGAGTATCTCCATTAAAGTACTAGAGTCAGGATAACCAGTGCCCTTTAAGCCAGTGGTATTTAACACATATTTGCTGACAAAATTAGAAAACTATATCTGAATCGTGAAAAGTGGAAAGAAATATGTAAATGACCAATTTCTACAAATGAAAAGATTGTTCTCATGGAAATTTCAAGAAAATAAACTTAAAAATCTTTGCAAATATGATTTAGTAATTTTATTTAAAATGAACATGCAAAATGTATACATACCCACATGTATGTGTGTATATACACACAAAAGCAATATGGTTTATATTAAAATAAAATATAGGAGAGTCAATTAAACATTAAAGCAAAATATCAGGAATATATATATATACTGTGTGTGTGTGTGTGTGTGTGTGTGTGTGTGTGTGTGTAATTTCTAGAAAAGTATATTTTAAAATGCCTCTGAGGCTGTGAACTGAATAACTCAGTGTATCAGAGTGGACTTTTTCATTTTACACCACCTCACAATTTTGAGTTTTGTACCATGTTCATTTATTGGCTTTTTATTTAATTTATTTTGATACGTCACATTTTACATATCTATGAGTACATGTGAATACTTTTTTAAATGCATACAATGTGTATGATCAAGTCAGAGTATTTGATGTATCCATCACCTTGAGTATTCATCATTTTTGTTAGCAGCATTTAAAATCCTCCCTTCTAGCTACTTTGAAATATAAAATATATTGTTGCTAACTATAGCCAGTGACTCTAGTCTGAACATTAGAACTTACTTTTTAAAATCAACCATAAACGAGTACCTATACACCAACTTCTTTTTATCCATTTCCCCACCTTCCTAACTTTCCAGTCTCTGGGATCTATTGTTCTATTCTCTATCTTCATGAGATAAACTTTTAAAAATCCCACATATCAGTGAGAACATGTGCTATCTGCACTCTGTACAGGTGTATTTCAGTTAACATAATATCTTCAATTCCATCCATATTGCTGCAAGTGACATGATTTCACTTTTTTCTATGGCCAAATAGTACTCCATTGTGTACATATATCGAATTTGAACATTTTTAGGCACTTAGGTTAATTTTGCACCTTTGCTTTTGTGAATAAGACTGCAATAAACGTGAGTACAGCTATCCCTTTGATATACTGATTTATTTTCCTTTGCAGAGGTATTCAGGGATTGCTGGATTTTTTTTTAATTTTTAAAATTTTTTTTTGAGTTGGAGTCTCACTCTGTCGCCCAAACTGGAGTGCAGTGGCCACTCCCAACCACCGCAGCCTCGACCTGCTGGGCTCCGGCGATCCTTCCGCCTCAGCCTTCCAAGTAGCTGGAATTACAGGCATGCGCTACCACGCCCGGCTGATTTTTTTATTTATTGTAGAGATGAGGTCTCGCTGCCCAGGCGGGTCTTGAACCCGCGGGCTCAGGCAATTCACTCATCTCAGCCTCCCAAAGGCACAGGATGACAGGCTGAGCCACCGAGCCCGGCTGGGATTGCTGGATTTTATCGTAGTTCTATTTTTAGTTTTATGAAAAATTTCCACAATTTTTTTTTAGTGGTTGTATTAGTTTACATCCCCATCGACAGTGTATAAGAGTTCCCTTTCTTCTGCATCTTCATCAGCATCAGATATTTATTGCCATTTAATAGCGGCCATTCTAACTGGAGTAAGATGTTATCTCATTGTGCTTTTGACTTTTATTTCTCTCATGATTAAGTGATGTCAAGCATTTGTTTTATATATCTGTTTGCCATATTTATGTCAACTTTTGATAATTGTCTATTCATGCCTTTTGCCCATTTTTCACTGATACCTTTTTTAAAATTGTTGAGTCATTTGAGTTCCTTGTAAAATTCGAATGTCAGTCCCTTGTCAAATGAATAGTTTTCAAATATTTTCTCCCATTCAACAGGATGTCTCTTCACTCTGATTTGTTTCTTTGTAGTGCTGAAGAGTTTTAGATTAACATAACTCCTTTTGTCTGCTTTTGTTTTAGTTGTCTGTGTTTTTAAGCTCTTTACTTAGACCAGTGTCCTGAAGTTTTTTTTCCTACGTTTTCTTACAGAAATGTAATAGTTTAAGGGCTTACATTTAAGTATTGAATCCATTTGGATTGGTTTTTGTAAATGCTGACAGAAAGGGGCTCATTTTTATTCTTCTGCATATGAATATTCAATTTTTCCAGCTCCATTTATGGAAGAGGACATCCTTTCACCAGTGTGTGATCTTGGCACCCTTTTTTTGAAAATCAGTTAGCTGAAAACATGTGGATTTGTTTTTTGGTTCACTATTCTGTTACATTGGCCTATGTGTCTGTTTTTATACCAATACTATACTCCTTGAGTGGCCATAATCTAATCATATGTTTTGAAGTCTTGTAGTGCGATGGCTTTATCTTCGTTTTCTTTGTTTAGTATTGCTTTGCCTAATCTGGCTCTCTTTTGTTTCCACATAGCTTTTGATTTTCTTTTCTATTTCTGTGAAGAATGATTTTAGTATTTTGATAGGAATCGCATTGAATCTGTAGATTGCTTTGGGAAATGTGGTCATATGATCAATATTAATTCTTCCAATAGATGAGCATGATACATCTTTTCATTTGTTTGTGTCCTCTTCAGTTTTTTTTTTAAAACAGTGTTTTGTATTTTTATTTGTGGAAATTTTTCACTTCCTTGGTTAAACTTGTCTAATAAATAAACTATCAAATAAACTTAGATATTTTATTTTTGTAGCTGTTTTAAATTGGGTGTTTTCTTGATTTATATTTTTTGGCTATTTGATTATTGGGCATATCGAAGCACTACTGATTTTTGTATGTTGGCTTTTATCCTACAACTTTACTGAATTTTCTTATCAGCTTTTAGGTTCTTTGGGGTTTTCTAGATATAAGATCATATTAAACCAAAAGGGACAACTTGACTTCCTCTTTTGAAATTTGGATGTCTTTTATTTCTTTCTCTTGACTAATTACTCTTGCTAGAACTTTCAGTATTGTGTTGATTAGGAATAATGAAAGTGAGCATCCTTGCTTGTTCCAGCTCTTAGAGTAAAAAGCTTTTAACGTTTCCCTATTCGGTATGATGGATGTTAGTTGATGTTAGTTGTGGGTTTGTCATATATCACCTTTATTATTTTGATGCAAGTTGCTTTTATGCCTAGTTTGTTGAGAGTTTTTATACTAAAGGGACGCTGAAAGGCAGTGACATAATCACTCACTATAACCTCTCACTCCTGGACTCAAATTATCCTCCTGCCTCAACCTCCGAAAAAAAGCCAGCACATCTGGATAATTTTTTAATTTATATTTTTGTAGTGATGGAATCTCACTATGTTGCCCAGGTTGGTCTTAAACTCCTGGTCTCAAGTCATTCTTTTGCCTCAACCTCCCAAAGCACTGGGATTACAGTAATGAGCTACCATGCACAGTTCGTTAAATCTTTTTCTGTCGTCTATTGGGACATTCATATAGTTTTTGTTTTTTTATTCTACTGACGTAATGTGTTACATTTATTTATTTGCATATGTTAAACTATTCTTGTATCCCTTGTAGAAACATCACTTGATCATAGTGTACTGTCTTTGTGACGGTCTGTTGAATTTAGGTAGCAGTACTTTGTGGAGAATTTTTGCATCTGTGCTCATCAAGATTATTGGCTTGTAGTTTTGTCTGTTGTTTCCCTGTCTGGTTTTGATATCAGAGTAAATAGGGCCTCATAGAAAGACTTAGGGAGAATCCTCTTCAATTTTCGGAATAGCTTGTGGAGTGTTGAACTTATTATGTTGGGTATAATTCAGAAGAAAATCAACCTCATCCCAGGCTTTTCCTTGTTGGGAGACTTTATATTACTGTTTCCATTTTATTACTCTTTATTGGTCTATTTATGCTTTCTATTTCTGCCTGATCCAATTTTGGTAGGTTGTATATTTATAGAAATGTATCCATTTCCTCTAGGTTTTCCAATTTGTTAGCAGATGTTTCTAATAGTCTCTAATGATCTTTTTTATTTCAGTGGTATCAGTTGTACCATCTTTTTTATTTCTGATGTTATATTTATGTATTTTCTCTTTTTAGTTACTCTAGCTAATGGTTTGTCAATTTTTATTTAGCTGCTCTTTTTGTTTCATTAATAGTTTTTATTGTTCTTTCAGTCTCTCATTTAGCTCTGATCTGATCTTTACTGTCTCTTTCCTTCTGCTAATTATGTGTTTGGTTTGTTCTTGCTTTTTCCGTTCCTTGAGCTGTAGTGTCAGATTATTTATTTGAAATTGTCCTACTTTTTTCATATAGGTATTTATTGCTATAAACTTTCCTTTCAATATTGTTTTTTTTTCTTTTCTGAATCCCACAGATTTTGATATGTTGTGTTTCCATTCTCATTTATTTATTTATTTATTCATTTATTTATCTATCTTTTTATTCCAGTAACTTTAGAGGTACCAATGAATTTTGGTTACATGGATGCCCGTTATAGCAGCAAAGAAGTCTGAGCTTTAAGTGTACCCACCACCCATACCTGTGTACACTGCACCGAATAAGTGATTTTTCATTCTTCCTTCTCCCTTTCCACCTTCTGTTTTCTGAGTACCCAATGTCCATTAGACCATTCTACAGCCCTTTCCAGTTCCTTAGTTTCACTTTCACTTATAAGTGAGAGCATACAGTGTTTGATTTTCCATTCTGACATTACTTCATGTCGTAATAAAAGTATAAAATAGGATAGATCTCCAATTCTATTCAAGTTGTTGCAAAATATGTCATTTTATTCTTTTTTAAGGCTGAATAGTATTTCATGGTTTATATGTACCACATTTTCATTACACACTGATTACTTGATAGACATTAATGTTGAGCCCCTTTTTTGCAATTGAGAATTGTGCTGCAATAAACAATCTAAGGCAGATGTCTTTTTTTGTATAACAACCTATATTCCTTGGGTAGATACCATGTAGTGGGATTGCTGCATTAAATGGTTGATCTACTTTTAGTTCTTTAAGTTTTCATACCAATTTCCATAGAAGCTGTGCTAGTTTACTTTCTCACCACCAGTGTGTAAGCATTTCCTTTTCACTGCATCTGTGTCCACATCTGTTATTTTTTGATGTCTTTAATAATGGCCATTCTAATTGATGTAAGATGGTATCTCACTGTGGTTTTAATTTGCATTTCCATGATGACAAGTGATGGTGGGCATTTTTTCATATGTCTGTTGGCCATTTGTATGTCTTCTTTTTAAAGATGTCTGCTCATGTCATTTGCCCATTTTTTAATGGCGTTATTTGCTTTTCTTTTGATGGTTTGAGTTCTTTGTAGATTCTCGATATTATCCCTTTGCCAGATGCATAGGTTTCAGGTATCTTCTCTCATTCTGTGGGTTGCCTACTTACGCCGTTTATTATTTCTTTTGCTGTGTGGAAGCTTTTTAGTTTAATTAAATCCTACTTGTTCATTTTTGTTTTGTTGCATTTGCTATTGCAGACTTAGTCACACATTACTTGCTTAAGCCAATGTCCAGAAGAGTTTTTTCTAGGTTTTCTTCTAAGATTTTTATGGCTCCAAGTCTGACATTCAAGTCTGACATTCAAGTCTGCAATTCATCTTGAGTTAATTTTTGTATACGGTGAGAAATAGTAATCAAGCTTTTTTGCATGTGGTTACTCTATTTTACCAGCACAGTTCAATAGGTAATCCTTTCCCTATTATATGTTTTTGTCTGGTTTGTTTAAGATAAATTGGGTGTAGGTATTTGGTTTTATTTCTGGATCCCCTATGCTGTTCCATTGACCTATGTGTCTGCTTTTGTACCAGTACTATGCTGTTTTGGTTGCTATAGCTTTGTAGTATAATTGGAAGCTGGGTAATATGATGCCTCCAGCTTTGTCCTTTTTGATTAAGATTGCTTTGGCTATTGTGGTTCTTATTTGGCTCCATATGAATGTTATGCTTATGTTTTCTAATTCGGTGAAAAATCACTTTGGGTAGATTGTAAGGATTATGCTGAATCTGTAAGTTACTTTGGGCAATATGATCATTTTAACAGTGTTGATTTCTCCAATCCATAAGCATGGAATGTTGTTCCATTTGTCTGTGTTCTCTCCAATTTCTTTCATTAGTGTTTTGTAGTTCTCCTTGTAAAGATTTTTTCACCTTCTTCATCAGATATGTTGGTAGGTATATGAGGTTTTAGCAGCTGTTGTAAGTGGAATAGAGTTTTTGATTTGATCCTCAACTTGATTGCTATTACAGTACAGTGGTACTAGTGATTTGTATGTGTGTTGATTTTGTATGCTGAGACTTTACTGAATTCATTTATCAAGTCCAGGAGTCTTTTGAAGTTATTAGGATTTTCTATGAAGTTCACATCATCAGCATATAAAGGTAGTATTGATTTCTTCTTTTCCAATTTGGATGTCTTTTATTTCTTTCTCTTGCCTAATTGATCTGGACTTTTTCATTTATTTCAAGAAAATGTTTTTATTTCCATCTTAACTTTTTTAATTGATTCAATGATAGCTCAAGTGCATGCACTTTAATTTCCATATATTTGTATAGTTTCCAAAGTTCCTCTTGGTATTACTCTATTTTTAGTGCATAGTGGTGTGAGAGGATACATGAAATGATTTTAATTTTTAAAAAATGTGTTAAGACCTGTTTTGTTTCCAAGCTTATGATCTATCCTGCAGAATGTTCCTTGTGCTGATAAGAGGGATGTGTATTCTTCAGGTATTGGATAAAATTTTCTGCAAATTTCTGTTAGGCTTATTTGGTTTAAAGTGCGCTTTAAATCCATTGTTTCTTTGTTGATTTTTTTGTCTAGATGATCTATTTAATGTTGAACTTACTGAAGTCTCCCACTATTATTTTATTGATGTCTATCTCTCTTTTTAGACCTAGTAATATTTACTTTATGAATCTGGGTACTCCAGTGTAGAATGCTTATGTTTAGAATGGTTTTATCTCCTTGTTGGATTGACCCCTTTACCATTATATAATGACCTTTTTTGTCTTTTTGAAATTGTTTTTTACTTAAAACAATCGCTTTACTGTGAGATTTATCTTTGGTGAGTTTTTGTGATGATAAATGTTAACTTTTACTTCCAGGTTTAGGAATCCTCTGAGCATTACTTATAAGAACAGTTTAGTGGTGAAAAACCTTCTCATCTTTTGCTTTTCTGACAAATGTTTTCCTCTTTTATTTTTGAAGAATAGTTTTGCTGGATATTATTCTTGACTGACAATATTTTTTGTTCTTTGTTCATTTGTTTGTTTAGCTTTTATCACTTTGAATATAACATTTCATTATCTCCTGGCCTGTAAGGTTTCTGCTGTGAAACAGTCCTTACTCTGATGGAGTTTCTTTATATGTAGCTAGGTGCTTTTGTCTTCCTTCCCTTTAGACAATTTGACTATAATATGCCATGGTGAAGTTATTTTTATATTGTTTCTGTTTGGGGATCTCAGAGCCTCCAATATCTGGATTTCTAAATCTCTTGCTAACCTTAGGAAGTTTTCACCTATAATTTCCATTAAATACATTTTCTAACACATTTTTTGTTCCATTCACCCCTTGGGACACAATAATGTTTGAATAGTTGGTTGCTTTATAGTGCCCCATATGCCACAAAAGTTTTGGTTTTTCTGTTTGTTTTTTATTGTTTGCTTTTCTTTATTTTTTGACTGACTGGATTATTTAAAAAGACCTGTCTTTAAGTTCTAAAAATCTTTTTTTCTGAATGATCTAGTATGTTGTTAAATCTTTTAAATACATTTTGTATTTTAGTCAATGTATTCTTTAGTTCCAAAATTTCAGTTTGATTCTTTTATGTTTTTTTGTTTTGTTTTGTTTTTGAGTTAGGGGGTCTTGTTTTGCCTGAAATGCAATGGTACAATCATGGCTCACCGCAGCCTTGGCCCCTTGAGATCAGGCAATCCTCTATCTCAACCTACTGTGTAACTAACTGGGACTACAAGCTTGAGCCACCATGCCAAGCTCTTTCTTTCTTTCTTTCTTTCCTTCTTTCTTTCCTTCTTTCCTTCTTTCTTTCTTTCTTTCTTTCTTTCTTTCTTTCTTTCTTTCTTTCTTTCTTTCTTTCTTTTTTATAGCTATGGAGTCTTAACCGTGCTGACTCGGCTGGTCTCAAAACTCATGATCTCAAGTAATCCTCCTGCCTTGGTCTGCCAAAGTACTGGGAGCACAGATGTAAGCCATCGTGCCTGGCCAGTTTGGTTCTTTTTTAAGATATCTGTCTCTGGTATTCTAATTTTTTTTTTCTGATTTATTTGTATTGCTTTTCAGAATTATCTTGTGTCTCACTGAGCCTCTTTAGAATCAATAATTTGAAGGATTTTTCTGTGATTTCCTAAATTTCTTTTTAATTGGGATTTATTGATGAAGAATTATTGTATTCCTTTGCAAATGTCGTATTTCCTTGCTTTTTCATACTCTCAGTGTCCTCACATTGATATCAGTGTATCTGGTGTCACAGTTGCTTTTTTTAACTTTATGAATTTGATTTCATAGAGGAAAACTTGTTCCTGAAGATGTATCTGTGTTGTTAGTTGGGTAGGGCTTTGATTTAGGTTTGTTTAGTAGTATAGTCTCCCTATGGTTTCTTCAGCTATAAATAGCATCAGTGGTGTCTATGCTTTCCTTGGTGGCTTAGGGAGCAGTTATTAATGGAAGCTGTAGTGGAGTTTTGCTGGAAAATGGAATTCTAAGGTGGCCATTCTTGGGATCTTAGTGGTGGCAACAGTGGGCTGAGCAAGCTTACCCTTGGACTCTAGTGTGCTGTATCCTGGCACTGGTGTTCGTAATTCCAGGAAGACCAGTCCTTGGGCTTTCAGGTGCCTTAACACAGATCCCAGAAGTAGTGACAATGGGCCAAGTGGATGGGTCTGTTTTCAGATCCTTAGACAAGCTGGCCTGGTATGGGTATTGACAATGGCAATGACAGATGCCCCTCTGGGTCTTGAGCAGCATGCACTGGTGTTGTCAGTGGTTGTGGCTGGCTGATTGGATCAGTCTCTAAGCCTGCAGTTGTCTCATGGGGGTTGGTGCCACCTCTAGTGGTAGTAGCCAGGTTGTAGACCCAACCTGAGGTCCTTGGGAAGAGTGCTCAGATGCTATTGGTGGTAGACTGGGCAGAGCAATACCAAAGCCTCTGTACTGCATGCAACAGCATGGGGAGAAGGGGCAAAGCTGGGATAAGTGGGCTTTTACCTTTCTTTCTTGATGGCGTATTCAAGTGCCAGTCATGGTAGGCCGGGGCAGAGTGATTCTCAGACCCTGGCAGGGTGCTTAAAAATCAGTGCCATCCTCAGTGGCAGCAGCCTATGATAGGGGGCTAGAAATATGCATGCCACATGTGCCTCAGCCCTGGTGGCAATCACACTGCAGTCCCAGCTGCATTGGCTGGTGATCCGCTTGCTCCTCAGCCCCAAGGGCAGTAGCATGCCTCTCCTTTGTGCCTAAGCCCCAGCCATGGCAACCTGTGTTTCTCTTGTTTCTCAGGCCCCTATCTGGGCTCCAGAACAGTGTATAGTGCATTGGGTCCAGAACTCTAAAATAGAATCTTTGGTCAAGCACGGTGTCTCGTGCCTATCATCCCAGCACTTTGGGAGGCCGAGGTGAGAAGATTGCCTGAGCCCACGGGTCTGAGACTAGCCTGGGCAACTTGGTGAACCTCATCTCTATAATAAATCAAAAAATTGGATGGGCGTGGTGACACGTGCCTGTAGTTCCAGCTACTTGGAAGGCTGAGGCGGATCCCCAGAGTCCAGCAGGTAGAGGCTGCAGTGGCCGTGAGCATGCCAATGCACTCCAACCTGGGTGACAAAGTGCAACTCTAACTCAAAACAACAACAGATATGCCAGCAACTTGGATGGATTTAGAGCCTATCATACTCAATGATCTATCACAGAAACAAAGAACAGAGTACCACATGTTCTCACTCGTAAGTAGACCGTGAACAATTATCATAATCCTATAAAAAAGGGATTGGCAGTAGTGGGAAACTGCCAGAGGAGGGGGGGTAGGATTGGCAGATGAGGGGAACTCTCAGGGGAGTGAGGGGCACACCTCATCCACAAGAGTACCTGCATAATCAACGTTTGTGTATATAACTCTGAATTGTACCCCACAACTTTATAATAAAAATTAATTAACTAATTAAAAAATAACAACAAAAAGTCAATAAATAAATAAAATGGCATCTTTCTGTAGCTGCTTAGGAGGGCTTGTGTGGGACCCAGAACGAGCCCCCTTTGTAGGGCGGTTCCGTAACACAATTTCCCCTCAGCTCCGTATGTTAGTTTCAAGGTTCTTGCAGGCTGCTTCACATTCTTTTCCTTCACTGCTTTGGTATTTCCTGTCACTTTTCTGTTAAATTCAAGTGTTATCGCTTGAATGATCTATTCAAAATGTCTTTTGAATAGATCCCCTCCCTATTTTGCCTCTTCTTACTGGAAGAGGGGAGTGCAAAATCCCTCTAGTCAGCCATCTTGAAGCCTTACCCATATATTACCTTCTAAAACTGTGTAACTAAAATATGTGTTTAAATATTAATTTTTGATCAATAATGCCAGCTATCATAATACCCTGAGCTAAACTATCCTTCCAGGAACCCCAGTAGGTGTAACTGAGAATGATTCAACCCACATCATTGAATGAGAGCCATATTTAATTTAAATGTGGTTAATGATGGCTAAATTGTGTATCATAAACAATAAATAATAGTCAGTGTGTTTCTTATGTAAACATAAATTTCCCTCCTAGGAAAGACCTGTAGAAAATGCTTGACAAAAATATATTCAGAAATAATCTTTTTCTTAGGCTGATTTCTTCCCTGCTATATTGTCAACATTATCATCTGCCATGTGTTCCATCTAGAAGTTGTTTTATGCCAATTCAGTGTATATTTAAATCATGACCCTTATTGCTTGTTTTAAACAATTTTTACTTTCTTTTGAAGTTTGCTCTAAGTCAAAAAATCTATCAAAGCTATGCATATCAATATACTTCACAAATATACCTTCCAAAATGTTCTTTGCCTCTCATTCTCTCTGTCTCAAAAGCCACTCAATTCTTATTTTGAGGGATATAGTCTCTTATTTCTTTGTTCTCCCATGCACTATAGGAATACAAAATAGTTCACCCCTTTTAGAGAAAACAAGTATTTTTCTGATAAAGGTGTGAGCCAAAAAAGTATAATCTGCTGTGTGTAAATAAATGTACGCACCATAATGCTATGTGACACCATTGGTTTTTTTCAGTAGCATAAGCATCTTAAGAGTGTTTTTACTTATGCATTCCATGTATCATAGTAGGAGGACCCAAAACAACCTGGAATTTATTTTTTAAAATTGTGTATTTATTCTCACACGTTTAAACTTCAGTCACCTTCAAGGTACACTCTGTTTGATGCAGTACACCTATTGAGATACTTTTTCCACTGCTCAAAACAGTTTTTTGAACCCATCAACTCCTAGTGCTTTTGCCATTTTTTGTTTCATCTTTTCCACATCAGCAAAATGTTTCCCTTTGCGGAATTTTTTCACCGGGGAGACAAAAAAAAAAAATGCTCACTGTGAGATCTGGTGAATAGGGTGGCTGGGGCACGATGGTTATGCTGTTTTTGGTTAAAAAAAAAAACTGCTGAACAGTCAGTGTGATAAAGGCAAGTTGTACATGTAAATCACCCATCATGAAATGGTCAAACGTGTTGAAAAAAATCTCCACAAAAATTCACTGAAGCCAAATTCAGTCTCTCAAAACAATGCCAGCTGGTATGCTGATGCCAATGGGTTCCTAAAACATTTACCTAGCAGGGAAAGCCTTTACTATAAGGGACCTGCCCTCCAAAAACTAATTCCAGGTTTTTTTTTGGGGAGGTCTCCCTTTGTATGAGGATGAGTAGAGTAATATTTCACCCTTTGCATAGCAGTTACATGTTTATTATTTTATGCAAATGTCTTACTTTAAACACCTTTTGAGCTAGTTATTATTTTATCATTTTATGAGAAAACAAAGGTTTTGAGTAGTTATACCTCTGTTTATATGCTGCTGTAGTTAGTAATCACTGGGTATGTCTACCAAGAATAGGTAGTTATTTTCCTCATTAAGAGAACAAGTTAACTTAAGCACCTCTAGAAAATTAGTAGACAATACAGCCAAGTGATTGAGAACACAGACATTGCTGTCAAATAATCTTGGGTTTACGGTATGGTTTTGCCATTGACAGAACCTTAAACAGCTATGAAACTCGTTAATCCTCAATTTTTTCATAATAAAATGGAGGTCAGAATAATATCACACAGAGGGTTATTTATTCGTGCCTCTCACAAATATTTTTTAGGGTCAATAATGTGATGGCAGTATGAAATACTACAGTAAGTAAAAGCAGAGAGAGTGTCTTCTCTCATAGAATTTAAATTCTAGTTGCAGAAGACGATACTGTTAGAATGATAAGGTAACTACATAAATTGGAAACCATTACAATTACGATGGAGTAGAGGCATTCTGGGGCGACAGCTTCAAATGCTGTCCACCCAATTTCTGGGTCTTCTTCATATTTATTTTTGACTCTGCCTAGAATGTTATTGCCTCAAATAGCCACAGGAATCACCCCCTTCTCTTCATTCCCATCTTTTCCCAAATGTCACCTTATTACAGAAACCTTTCTTAACTCACCTGCCTAAAATGCCCCCATGCTTGTCTCTCATATCTCTTACCTAGCTTTATTTTTCATCGTGGTATCTACTCCACCTGACATGTTGAGTATCTGTTTACTATGAGTCCTCTATCTCCCATCATCAGATCATAAGCTTTATGAAAGCTAGGACATTGTCTATTTTTTTCCCTCCTGTGTCCCTAGTACTGAGAGAAGTGCCTGGAATGAGGTGAGCACAGCATACACATATGCTCATAGACCAATAAATTTAAAGAGTGTTAATTCATTAGCAGTGGGGAGATTTGGGGTTAGCGCAGACTTTTCTGAGACAGTGGTTCTTGACAGAGGCAGAAGAATAAGTAGAAAGTTAATTATGCAAAGCTGTATTGGGTGAGCATGCTAGCTGGAAGACAGAATGTATCAATGCCTGAAAAGCAAGAGTGTATCTGTTGGGTAACAGTCCACAGCAAGGCTGGTATAGCTGAAGCAAAGCAAGTGAAGAAGACCCTGAGAAAAAATGAGACAGGGTGGAGTTGGACCTTGTTGGACTCTGAAAGTCTTATCTTATGCCAAAACAAGGAGCCTCAAAAGACTTGTAAGGGAGAAAGAATGGTGAGAGGCGAAATATGTGATCAGATTTTTAATTTAAAAATCTCACTTTCACTAGATCATAGGGCATGGTAAGCAGGATTATGGCCCTCTAAAGATGTCCACGCCTTAATTTCCAGAACCTGTGAATGTGTCAGGTCGCATGGAAGGGGACACAAAAGCTGAGGAATGTAGAGGTGACTTCTAGATGCTGGACTAGGCAAGTGTATGGATTTCACCCTAGGGTCTTCAGAAAGGAACGCAGTTCTGCAGACATCTTTATTTTAGCCCAGTGACCTTGAAAGTTGTGTGATGGTACGTTTGTCTTGTTTTAAGCCAACAGTGTGTGACAAATTGTTATAGCAGAAATAGGAAACTCATACAGAGGAAAACAAAAGAGTAAATTGGTGAGAATTATATGAGATTACATACATAAAGCACTTAGCAGAGTGCCTGGTCCTAGTAAACATTCATTTAATGCAAACTTTCATGGTTGATACTACTTGTAAGGTTGTTGATATCACTAAGAAATACATATTCACTGAATGCCAAGGAGCACCCCTAATGTAACTTTTCCTATGCAAAAAATGGTATTCAAGTCATATTTTTTTTTTTTTTGAGTTGGAGTCTCACTCTGTCGCCCAGACTGGAGTGCAGTGGCCACTCCCGGCCACCGCAGCCTCGACCTGCCGGGTTCCAGTGATCCTTTCATCTCAGCCTTCCGTGTAGCTGGAATTACAGGCGTGCGCTACCACACCCGGCTGATTTTTTGATTTACTGTAGAGATGAGGTCTCGCTGCCCAGGCGGGTCTCGAACCCGCGGGCTCAGGCCATCCACTCACCTCAGCCTCCCAAAGGCGCGGGATTACAGGCTGAGCCACCGAGCCTGGCTTCAAGTCATATTTTAATTTTTATGCGTTCTTACCAGAGAACCTAATGGGTCTTCGTTAACCATAAAGACTTTGACACTTTCTACCTTTCCTAAGTTGTACATTCAGGTGAGTGACATAGAATATGAAATACGAGTCATTTCTCATTCTCCCTTTCTTGCCTCTAATATGGTATTTGTGCCATTAGGCACTGATGTTGGCAGGCAGGAGTGTGTGAGAAAAGGGACAGCTTATTCTGTACTCACACATGATAGGAATCCATAATTATGGCGACTGGTATACGACTTCATTGCAAACAGATGCCAATCAAAACAAATAGTGTTCACTAATATGTATACTGAGGTAGCACAAGTCAGTAAATAAACAACTATCACTGAGTACAACAGAAAATCACAGATCCCAAGAAATAAATACTCAAAATATCAAATGAATTGATAAACTACTTCACTTTTTTTTTTTTTTACTCCAAGTAACCATCAGCTGTAAAGATGATCAGACACATGCAATGACAAATGATTGCATTCTTGACATCTCTGGAGCCCCTGAACTGCCCATTCTATTAGGATGTGCCCTCTACTTGCCATTAATTCTCTTTTCTGATGACATTAGCTGACATCTGTAATCATTATTTAACAGACACAAGTGCAAAATGTGATGGAACCAAGAGACCATCGGTAGTTTTTGACAAAGGAAACTGCCCTGATCACTTAGGAAACCAAGCCTTAATTAGGATGTTGCAATGAATCAAAATAAGAAGAAAAAATAATAATTCATGACTTCCTACCTCCCGTGTTTTCTATTCCTCTGAAAAGGACTAATCCTATTCTCAGATGCAAAAGTCTCCCTTCTTAGGACTCCAACTCTACCAGACACTGTTCATTTTTTAAAATCTCAATGATGGCTCAAAGATATCTTTGAAAACCACTCAAAATAGAAGCAATTCTGATGTGATTTCAAAGCTAGAAAGATGCATTATCATGGAGACAGGATCTTGGCTGATTTGAATTTTATCTGCTCCTGCTGTGTGTTCTGTCCTTATGAAGTGATAATGCCCCTTTATGGCGATATTAGTTTTTTTCTGTTTTACTGAAATGTATTGTTAGAAATAAAATATGGTGATTCTAGCCAGGAAGTAAGAACAGATGAAATCCCGAACTGCAAAAATTCCGTATGACTAGATGAGAACTTTTTTCTATTTCAGTGAAAGTTCTATCTTTGGTTATCATGGAAGCTATTAAAACTAAAGTTTATAATGAAGAGCATAAATTTTATATATACATGCCTGATTTGGTAATCAATGGAGTTTTAAGAGGGTGATAATCAGATCATTCTAAACTGATTAGATAACAAAATTCAGCACATTGTGTTTTATGTATTTAACATTCAAATTTTCTTTAAAAAAATCTTTGTTAAAGGCAAAGCTAAAATTTCCATTTTTGTACAGGGCATAATATACTGATAAGTTTGCAAGGCAATATTTGCTCTGTGCCAAATTTAAAGTCATAGATCAGTGAGTAGAGCTGTACAAGCGTGACTGCTGGTTTTGCATAAACAGAACAGTTACGGAGGCAGGTGGATACCATCCTCATGGACTGTCCACAAAGAGCATTGGAAGTTAAGTCTTGGATCCAGATTAGGTTTATACTAAGGTCCTGCCTTATGCTGGAGTTGGCCCAAGGAAAATACTGCCTTTCTGTCACCCAATGGATTTCTAGAGTAATGTGGAATCGAAGAGGTCTCAAGCCTTGGTGTACTGAAGACTAGAGAATCAATGTGAAGAGTGGGGGGTAACCAGATGTTCCCTGTTTATTTCACTGAAGTGGTAAATAATTAATACTTTCATTTTGACACACCTCTACTCAGCTCTCCACACGCAATTATCCACAACCTTGGTTACTTTTATTTCTTTCTCCTGATTACTTAGGATCAATATATTGGTTTGCTATTACTCTTATGACTGTATGAACAACTTATCAGAGCTCTTAGTACTTGCCTTATTTTATCAACCTGAAAAATCAGTAGCAAAAAAATTTAAATGGCTGTCGAATAAGAGTTTTTTTAAAAATTTTTTTTAATGTTAAAGGTATAAAGTACAAGTCAGGATTGGGTAAATAAGTGGTTTATGTGCAGATGAACTCTGGACCTGTCATTGGACCTCACTTTGCCTGATGAATAAGAGTAATAAGATGCAATCACATCTTGGAATATACTACAAAGATATAATAATCAAAGCGGTTTAGTGCCGGTGGCACAAAATTGAGAGCCTAAAATCAATCAACACATTTATAGCCGATATGCTTTTGATAACAGTGCCAAGAGCACACTGTGGAGAACATATATTCTGTTGAGGCGATGGTGTTGGGAGAACTGGGTATCCATATACAGAAGAATAAAATAGGACCCTTATCTCACACTATACATAAAAATCAGCTTAAATGGATTGAAAACTTAAACATGTGACCCGAAATCTTAAAACTACTAGAATAGAAAATAGAGAAAAGGCTTCATGGCATTAGTCTGGGCAATAATATTTTGGATATAACCCCAAAGCAAAAATAATAACAAAAATATGCCAATGGGAATGCATCAACAGAGGACACAACCAACAGAATGATGGGACAACCTTCTAAACAGGAGAAAATATTTGCAAGCCATTCAACTGATAAGGGGTTAATATCCAAAATATGTAAGAAACTCAAACAGCTTAATAATAAGAACACAAATAGCCTGATTTGTTTAAATGGGTGAAAGACCTAAAAAGACATTTCTTAAAAGCAAGTAGGCAAATAACCAGAAGATGTATTTTAAAAACTTCAGCAACACTAATTATGAGTGAAATGCAAATTAAAACTGCAGTGAAATATTACCTTACACTTGTTAGAATGACTCCTACAACACTGAAAAAAGAAAACAAATGTCGATGAAGGGAACCCTTGTGCACACTCAGTGAGAATGGAAATTGGTACAGTCTTTATGGAATACAGTATAGAGGTTCATTAAAAAATTAAAAATAGAACCATTGTATCATCTAAGATTTCCATTTCTGGGTATATATCCAAAGGAAATAAAATCAGTATTTTGAAGAAATATCTTCAACATGCTCATTACAGCATTATTTTCAATAGCCAAGATATGGAATCAAACTAAGTGCCTATCACTGGGTAAATTGGTAAAGAAAATGTGATAATTGGCAAAGAAAATAGATGATAAATAGATAGATAGATTATAGAATAGCTAGGCTTAAAACAGAAGAAAATCCTGTCTTTTGTGACTACATGGATGAATCTGGAGGACATTAGACTGGATGAGATAAGCCAGGCCCAGAAAATCAAGGACAAATACTGCATCATTTTACTTACATGTGTAATCTAAAAATGTTGAACTTGCAGAAGGTAGAAGCAGAGAGTAGAATGGTGGTTGCCAGGGCATGGGGTTTGGAAGAAATAAGGAAATAATGATCAAAAGGTACAAAGTTTCAATTAAGCAGAATGAGTAAATTCCGGAGATTTAATGTACAGCCTAGTGGTTATAGTTGAAAATACAATATTCTATACTTAAAATTATTTAAGAAAGTAAATCTTAAATATTCTCACCATACAAATGCACAAAATGGTAACTATTTAGATGATGAATATGTCCATTTATTTACTTGCAGTAATCATTTCATAATGTATATCAGAACATTACATCATACACTTAGATTCAATTTTTGTCATTTACACCTCAATAAAGCAAGGGGAAAAAATGCTTTGCACTGGGAATGTGGTAGGGTGAAGGCGAACCAGATTTTTTAAGCCAGTAAGAATAAAGATGAAAGTTAAAAAAGAAGAGTCAGAATATTACTGATAGAAGTTTCTGGTGATGATAGCCTTAAGAAAAGTGTAAGCTAGTGTCAATTAAATACCCAGGGAGCTATCCATGCTTTACCCATGAAGATAAATTTATCCTCATTTTTTAAAGAATTTTGGGAGAATACCTATGTAACAAATCCTTACGTTTCCCTCATGATTCTAAATTTTTTTTTTGAAGTTTAGAAGTTAGCTCAATGATTACAAAACAAAAGGTGAATATGATCAATCTGAAAGTGTAAAAATCATCACATGCACTTCCAAGGTGGTAGGGAGGAAGGGGATGAACTGTAAGAGTGAGAATAGTTCATCTTTTCTAGCTGGAGTCAAGAATCACACCTCTAGGGTTAGCAGAACGGGGGTGTATGTAAAATCCCACTGACCAAAGCAACTGAAATGCTACTTGTATTCTCTTTTCTTTAAGTTAGAAGATTCTTTAAGAAATACCTCTCATAGAAAGGAAAATTATGTAGTTGAAGTTCAAAACACTCTGTTAATAGGCCAATTGAAGTAAAATGAATTACTTTTAATTTAACAGAAGCAGACTTTTGAGACAAAATCCTTATAAATCGTCTCATAATTTTCCATGGTTCTTTTTGTTCAAATGATATGTCTCTTGGCTCTGTTATAGACTCTCAGTGATTCCTGAAACTTTCCCTTAATCTTTCCAACTTAAACTTTGGCTGTCTGGTGATTGATCTATTATCTGCATTATTCAGGGTTCTCTAGAGAAATAGAAGCTGTAGGGGACGATGATAGATAGAGAAGGATAAAGAAGACAGAGGTATACGAGAGGGAATATTTTAGGGGAATTGGCTCTGGCAATTATGAAAGCTGAGACGTTTCACAAAGGACCTGCTGCAAGAAGCTGGGGCCACTAAAATGCCAGTAGCATGGCTCAGTCCAAGTCTGAAACCCTCAGACTAAGAGAAGCCAAGGATGGAATTCTAGGTAAGAGGCCAAAGGCCTGAGAAGGTAGAAGACCACTGGTGTAAGTCTTGGAGTCCCAAGGTAGGAAAGCCTGGAGTTCTGATTCCAATGACAGGAGGAGAGTGTCCCAGCTCCGGGAAAGAGAGAGATAACCTTTTTCTCTCTTTTTCCATTCCTTTCAGGTCCCCCTCAGATTGGAGATACTTGCTCCACATTGAGGGTGAATCTTCTTCCTCTCTCCATCCGGTGACTCACATGCCAATCTCCTCTAGAAACACACTCACAGACACATCCAGAAGTGACGTGCTGTCAGCATTTAGGTACTCCTTAATCCAGGCAAGCTGACATCTGGAATTAACCCATCATGCTGTCTGTTCAGCATTGTCCTTGGAGATGTTTTGTGGATTGCAGGGGGGAAAAAATGCAGTGTCTTATTCCAGTAATGTTTTATCTTTCTGATAGTCAAAATTAGTCATGTGATGTGATTCTCTTGCGCAGTGACGTTAGGTGGAGCAAGATTTAATCAGTGCTTAATCTCTTCTCTAATTGAAATGACATCAGAAGAGAGGTCAGTTTTTAACCTCTAGTCTCTGTTGAATCTCGTCTGTATTTGAATTTAACAACCCCTGCCGGCGATGGTGAAGCATATTTTCTTCCTTGCTAGGTGATGTGTATTGCTGTTGATTGGATCAAACGGGGCTGGTGGGGCTGGCAGGATAAAAGAAATAAAAAAGATTTGATCTCTTAACGTCTGCAAACAACTCCAAATATATCTAGGAGATATATTCTAGGAAAAAATATAAAAGATATTGAACTCTCTTTTAGCATTCTATATTATATTGTCACTGCCAAATCCCATAGATAGTTTTGGCTTACAGAGAAGTTTAATAACGATAGAATTTCCAATCCTTCAGCTTCTGAGGTAGATTCTAATTTGATTTTATTATATTCACCTCCCTTTTTTTTAAAAAAAAAAACATCGATTTTAGGATATTTTAACCAATTACTTGATTTTCTTACCCTGATACTTCACTCGTATAAAGAATTCAGTTATTTGACAATAGCTATAAGTTAGCTGCAAGTTGAAAGTTAGAATTGCAGTTCTAATAATATTTTCAGGAATATCATGGCGTGGAAATGCACAGGCCTCTTTTTAATACCTAACGTGATAATAGTACCTGTTTCTCCAGTAATAGTATTTCCCCAAAACCATCTATTCTGACTTCTTTTTCTCAAAATGTAATAAGAATCCTAAACACTATTATAATTCATGTCTTTTCTAGTAAAGCCCAAGACTGAGTTTTGCCACTTGCTGCATGAGTTTGTATATTCTTTGGGAACTTAAGGTCACAACATGAATGAGAAATGAATGGTGGAAGGGGCTACATATTACCTTTGCCATAACTAAGTACTTATAAGGTCAGATCTATTTTTAAAAGCTTTTGCTACTACATCAGTGGGCAAGACTGATGCCCAGGATTAGAAATGAGACTTAGAAAGACTGGTATAACGGATTTGTACTCTATGCCTGAGATGTGGGAGTCTTGTCTTTATGTAGCTGCCTCATGAATTAGAAGAAATAATATTAATATATGATTCAGGAAACTCATCATCAATCAGGCAACCCCAAATATCTTTTTTAGACAGAGGTGCAGGCTAAGTGGGATCAGTCCAGCTCCAATACCAATTTTTAACATAAAAAAGGACAGATTTAATGAATATGATTTTGTAGTTCTGAAGATAGTGTCAAGTTATATGGTGAACACTCAATAATAACACAATCTGTACCGTAACTGTCTGTGTAGCCAGACAGACATCCGTGCAAATTTTTGTAGTTATTATTATTATTATTGTTGTTATTTTGAGTTGGAGTCTCACTCCCTTGCCCAGGCTGGAGTGCAGTGGCATGCCCACGGTCACCCCAGCATCTACTGCTGGACTCAGGCAATCCTCCCACCTCAGCCTTCCAAGTAGCTGGAGCTACAGGCACACACTACCACACTCGGCTAACATTTTGACTTTATTGTAGAGACGAGGTCACACCAAGTTGCCCAGGCTGGTGGCCAACCCCTGGGCTCAGGCAATCCTCTTACCTCAGTCCCCCAAAGTTCTGGGAATCACAGGCTCGAGCCACCGCGCCTGGACAAATCTTCATGATTATAGTTACTAGCAGTAGATTCTTAGGCAAGGTAAGTTATTCTTGGACTCTTCCTTTTAAAATAGAAATCAAAGCATTTAACCTATAATGAAGAGGGTTAAATGGGTTGAGAATGTCTTAACCTAATAAATGTTCACCAAATGGTTAAAATATTCCATAAACAAAGATAGTGGTACTGCTGGACAACGGGATAGGTACTTTGCATAACCTTGTCTAATATTCAAAACAACCCCAGAATTTAGGGTTTTTTTTGTTTTGCTTTGTTTTGTTTTTTGAGTTGGAGTCTCACTCTATCACCCAGACTGGAGTGCAGTGGCCGCTCCCGGTCACCGCAGCCTCGACCTGCTGGACTCTGGCGATGCTTCCACCTCAGCCTTCCAAGTAAAGTAGTTGGAACTACAGGTGTGCGCTACCAAGCCCGGCTAATTTTTGATTTATTGTAGAGATGAGGTCTCGCCAATTGCCCAGGCGGGTCTCAAACCCGCAGGCTCAGGCAATCCACTCACCTCAACCTCCCAAACGCTCGGGATTACAGGCTGAGTCACTGAGCCCGGCGAATTTGGGGTTTTAATGACCACATTGCACTTTCATATTGCTAACTTTAAAGAGATTACATAATTTGCCAGTATTTGGAACTCAAAAGTCATCGTGGTAAAAGGGACAGTGACGGTAAAAAGATGATGGTGGTGGCTGTGATAGTCACGTTAGTGGTGTGGCCTAGAACTATGGATATGATCAAAATCAGACCAAATTCTTCATTGTGGGCGATCTCTTTCTCCTAGTATGCTTTTCTTGGCTTTGTAATCTCCCACAGAACCTAGCCTCAGCTCTTAGGAGAAGCAAACTCACTAACTGGCTGGTTGAATCTGTGCTTAGTGTCAGTTTAACTTGTGGGAGACAGAAACTGAATCAGCAAAGCAAGCAAATACCAGAAAATGAACTAGAGAGACCATCACTCCGAAAGAACCACACTTAAACCATTGAGATTTTTGGCAGAGGCTTGCATTTCAGAGGCCAATATTTACCTTTTGGGAGAATCCTCATCCGATTATTATTCCTCCTAGAGTAAGCTACAATTCGAGTCAGCTGGAAGATAATTTCTTTTCTGCCAGCAGTGTGAGGACCACACTTTTCTTCTGATACTGGTTGCATAAACTGTTCAGTATTTTTTTTTATCCAAGGTGACCTTTATCAGAGTTTAACTGTAAGAACTGAAAAATAAATCAACAGAAAAAAATTATAGAAACTTTATTGAAAGTAAGCATTTAAACTTTTGGGGTATTTTTTTATTTTTTTATTTTTTATTTTGCTTTTCATATTTTGCTCTCAGGGTAGAAGCTTGACTGTTTGATTTTTGAAAGAGCATCATAAAAGTTCTACAAGTATTTAGTGTTACAAACATTTAGTGTTGGGTTGTAGCCGTCAGATATAGGCTCCATTATGGAGCAATGGAACTCCTTTCATTTAAAAAATAAAGATAGAAAGAAGTTATTGATTTGGTTAACTGTGACCCGTTAATGAGGTGTAATTTTCCTCCCTGGGACTGCTGTTCCTTATAACACAGTATGATTGTAGTTTCTAGGGCTGTTCTGTTCACAGCACATTGTAGTGGAAGAGATTTTGTTGTCTGTCAGTTTCAGTTTTAACCAATATGTTTTTACATGTAAAGAAGATGAAAGAGAAATGCTTAGAAGGCCAAGAGGTAAAGAAATAATCACATAATAATGGAAGTGAAAAATAAATGTGACATAAACAGAAAATGTGGGGTTCCTTTTAGGTAGAGACTGAAAAATCTGAATGAGGGCGCTCAGAGTAAAGCCATCACTTAATCGCCTACAGACAATACAAGGGTTTATGGCAATTCACAGCCTAAGCCAGATTAATTTTGACTTCCAAATGTTATAATAAGGTTCAAAATCAAATAAAAAATCTGATAGGGCCCCTGTGACTTATAAAAGAGATGGACTAGATGTTAGGGTAACTGGGTTCAGCTACTCTTTTGAAAATTAATTTTCTGGGTGAATTTATTGAAGTCAAACATTGTCTCTAAGACTGTAGTTTATTTATTAAATGATGAAATCTGGTTTATATGCCTTCCACAGTCTTTTCCACCTCAAAATTTAGCTAAACCTATACCTCTGTGGAAATATACTCCTCATTTCTATCTGATCCTAGAATATATTGAAGTATCATTTTTATGTACAGCATTTGGGGGTGTATGTTGGCTAAACAACATTAAAAAAAGGGGTTGATGGAATTCCTTTATTTGAGGAATTTATAAGATCTGCATTCAGCAAAATTCCCAAATATGAGAAGCCATTTCTTCCACCTCTATATTTGCCTTTTTTGTTTTTCACAACATAGTAGGAACTTGACAGATTTTAGGTATAGAAATTATATGATCCCACCATTTTTTGGAATAAAGCAGGGAGAAAATCTTCACTGTGGTACTTGGATGAGCCTTCCAACTTGTCATATTAGTTTTGTCCCATTTCATGAATGAGGAAATTAGAGTTCAATGGGGATAGCCCCACATTTTCAGCCTAAAAGTGGAAGAGCCAGGACGTTAATGGATTTGGTTTGGTCCAGAAGCCAGTGCTCTCTCTGCTCTGACCTCTCTGCAATGTATCAGTTTCATCGCAGAATGGTTGAGAACATAGACTTATCCACTGACAAAGGATCACAAAGGAAGGTGCAATCCTAGAAGGATGAGGTGGTAAGGAGGAACCCCCAGAGGAATTTATTTGAACAGTCCATGAGGCGATAACAATACATTTTCATAAGTGGGTTACGCCACGTCAGAAAGAGCATCACGTGTTCTTAAGCATTGATCAGAGACAAAGAAAGCAGTGGATGAGGGTTGGAACACAGACTTTTAAGTACTGGCTTTGGGGAAGGATATGCCGTCACATCATGCTGTGTAAGACAAGGTCGGAAATACAAACCATGGAGTTCAATCAATATCAGAAGCCTGAAGCTGAGGTGATGATTACTAGGTCAGAAGCGATGTCAGAAAGGATCTGGATTGAGATTTACTTTTTTACAAAGAAGTGGGAAGAAATAAAAATATATCACGCAGGAGTTAGTCCTGTCTTGCCACCAGATGCCAGCAATTTAGCTTCTGTGTCATTCATAGAGTTGAGTAATTTTATTTTTGCCCAATGAATCTATAAAATATTAATAATGGCATTCAATATTGCAACTTGTACCACTTTGTATCAAAATACACCCATTTAGACTAAGATATGCCAAGAATAGTTATTTTAGAACCACTTAAACATATTTTAATACTATTTTTAAATTTTGAAAGTAAGGAATATATGTACTTGATTACCACATAGTACAAAATAAAAATAAATAAAAATACCTCCCCCCTCACACGTACATAGATGTGTACACTCCCTAGAAATAGCTGCTACTAGCAACATTTAAATATATTTGTCTGCAAATTTTCTGTGGATGTAAAAGTATAAATAAAAACGTGTACATCAGTCTAGCCAGGGTTTCCTCATCTACTGTTTTCCTCTGAGAGCTCAGTTTGGACAAGGATGTTATCACGGCTTTGTGCTTCCTTACTTCTTATGTGGTCCTATATCACTGGGGGCCACAAGTGATCTCTGACAGTCTTGGGTGTCTCTTCCCAACTGCATTCCCTGTGTGGTCACAATAAGGGAACAGAAGAAATGAAGCAGGTTGGCAAGAATTCGGTAACACCAGCTGCTCTTGAAACTCCAACTGTCTTATCTCGGTCTGGTCAGGCTGCTGTAATAAATTACCGTAGACCGGGTGGCTTCATCAACAAGCATTTATGTCTCACAGTTCAGGATGCTGGAAAGTCGAAGATCAAGGTGATGGTCAGTGAGGTGTATGAAGAGGTGTATGGAGAGATCAAGGTGATGGCAAGTTCTGATGTGCCGATGACTGTGTTTTCCTCGCATCTTCACATGGCAGAGAGTAGACAGAGGAGGCGAGCTCGCCCAAATTCCTTCTAATAAGGACACCAGCCCCATCTTAAGGGCTCCACCCTCATGATCTAATTACCTCCCCAAAGGCCCGTTTGGATTACCAATACTTTAGGAATTAGAATTGTACCACATGAATTCTAGGGGGACACAGATATTGTCCATAGAACTAACCCCATGAATGATGTTCTTACACATTTATGTATCACACCCTAAGGATCTCCAGGGAAGACCCCATCTCATAGCTTCTTCAAAGACAGTAACTATCGAGAAAAATGTATTTCCTCTTTAGAGGGCCGCGTCTCTCTCTTTCTGTAATTAATAGTCTCATCTCTTGTGGGCAAGTATCCCTTTCAAGCAGCAGAAGCAAGAGATAAAAATTATTTCATCTAAAATAAAATAAATGTCCTTTGCATCGCTTGAGATTTCACTCATGAAAATGAGATTGTGCCCTTTGTTCATGAATAGCAACTATACATCATACTATAAATCACAGAGATTTTATTTTATGAATTAAACATCAGGCTTATCTTTCATGACTGAGAGATTTTGGGGGGTGAAAATGGGAAGATCCCAATTCCATATTGTTCTGAGATCTCTATCAACTGGCATAAGATCATCACATACTTTACCTTATGCAAGGATCAAATTTCAGCCACCAGGAAGATAAAGTGGTCCCTGACCTCCCGGTGCCATGTGCTCAGTCCCTTGTCTGAATCCCCTGGTTTATGTCAGCCCTGTGATTCCCTTGGGCCCTTAGGCATTCTCTTGTACTGCTAACTACCTTTTTTGTCTCTTAAGGGATTTGAAGGCAGAGAACAAGTCTACTAATTTTTCAAATAAATGGTGACCATACGATAGGAATCAGGCCAGAGCTGTTTCCGTTTTTTCCCTGTTCGATTTCCTCGATAACGTTGGCAAGCCATAGAAATCCACAGTCCTTTCTGATAGCTTGAACTGTGTTTCCTAGGAATGAAATAATGGAAAGATGTCTGTGCTTGAAAAGGCCAAATGGAGGTATCTTTATAAAACTGCAGCAGAATGAAGAGAGTCTGAGTTTTTGTCATTCAGATGTGTGATCTTTCACGAGATTAGGAGATGAAATAGCTCTGTAACTGGGGAGAGAAGAAAATTAAAGTCAGGGGAGGGGAGAAGGGGAAATGAAACACGAGTTCCATGAGATCGGGTCCCAACCTAAGCATCGAGGATGAGGTATAATATGCAGGGAACACAGTAGAAGGGGCAAGCCTGGACCACAAGGTGGGTCTCACCCAGGGCAAACCCCCACTTCCCAGAATCGCTAAAACTAAATCCAACTAAAATTGTTTATTTGTTTTAATTAAGGGAAGCAAGGAGGATAGTTTTCAAAAAGAAAATTTGGTTCACATCATTATCTAACTATGATCTCACTAGCCGGTTTGAATAGAACTGTCCTCAACTTTTCAGGGAAAGATTTTAAAGGCCACAGAGTACCCACAAAGCTCTACCACTGACACCCATAATTGTAGTTTAAAGGGTGATAATGGATCCCAAATGACAGTGTACAAATCTAATTTCTTACTCCAATGTTCTTTTATAATTCTGTCTTGGAGGATGGGGTGTAATATAAAAACATGGCAGTTTGCATAGACAAACATAATTTTGTTCGTTGTAATTACGGCAGCCAGTCTTGGTATATGCACAGCAGTGGAATTTTCATCACTCAAAAGAAACTGTGCTTTTCTCGATAATATTCGGGACAGATGGAACTAGATTGCTGATTCTATGTCTTTTTGGATAGTGTGCACCTCACACTAAAGTAGTTAGATCTGACTCCAAGATGGAATGGGAGCAAAAGTTTACTTGAGAAAATCCTAGTTTTATTGTGGTTACTTTTCTAACTTTAACCACCTTTTTAAGAAAGTTGACGTTCACTATTGTCTAGCAGTGAACAATTGACCTTTCCTTTAGAAAACTAGAATTAAAAATATTTATGGTTTGCAGTAATGCATTCACTTCTGTGGCAAACTGTTGCCAATGGGTGTTTTTTTCCTCTTTTTCAAAAGATGATTACATGTTCACAATTTGCAAGGTATTGTACACATTTCAGCAGGAAATTGTAAGCCTTTATCTTTTGACAGCAAGCAGGAATTACTGCCCTTTTTTAAATAGCCTCCCTATTTTGTCCAAATAAATGATTCATGCTGGAGACTTCATGATGTCTTTTGTTGGTTTCTGTGAATTTCGACACAGGCAATCAAAAGAGAAGTGAAGTTACGCATTTCTGGAAATTTTAGAAAATTATAGGTTTTATATGAGAAGGAGGATGCATTCAAATATCTTTAGTTCCTGGCTTCTTCTTCTCCTATGCTTTATTAATGCAAAGCTAAAAGCAAAGGAAAGAAAATAAATAAGAGGATAGGAAACGAATATTTTCTTTCTCTCTTCTGTGACTGCTCAGTGCCCAGTCAGTTTCCTTATCCTCATAGGAATAAAAAAAGTAAGGATTGTCGGCAGCTATGTTGATCAACACCTACCACCAATTTCAGAAAACTTCTTTTTGAAAAATAACTACATGCTTTTGCTACTCTTTGCTTACATCAGAAGTTTCTGAGCTTTTTAATTTAAATAATCGATTAATAAATCAATGTAGTAGCAGTGTTTGGGTACCATTTCACTTATAGTTAGAATCATGGCTCTAGTGGAAATGCATAATTGGTAGGTGACAAATGTCTTCTAATCTTAATAAGGTTATGCTCTAGCATAGAACAAATTTCTTTGGACCTCAGCTAGTCTGCTTGTAAGTAGTAGTCAAGAGTCTGAAATTCTCTTATTAAGGAAGAATCCTGGTACATTGCTTCCATATTTTGTTTGCCTGGAACTCCAGGGTTTCTCAATCTCAGAGCTATTGAAATCTGGGGATCAGTAATGTTTGTCATGGAACGCTGTCCTATGCATTGTAAGATGTTTAGTTGTATTCCTGGCTTCCACGTAAAAGATGGCAATAGCATCTTTCTTCTCCCCATTTCTCTAGTAACAAGTGTTTTCAGATATTGCCAAATGTCCCTCCCTGAGGAACAAAGTTATTCCTGACTGGGAACCACTGCCCTGTCCCATGCCTATATTTCAATTTATTTGAAATTCTTCAGGAGTGATTACACAGTGATCTACTATGTCTACCATGGTCTCTGAAGAGTAGAGGAAGTTGTGAAACTATGGCTATATATATCTCTCTCCTTTTTTGTCTAATCTGAATATATGCATTGCTAAGTCACTTGCATTTAACACACACATACACATGTGCACTTGTGCCTCTAGGTTTTTAATTCTTAAAGTGTGTTCTATATCAGTTACAGTAAACAGAGTGATTTGGAGATATACTGCCAGATATCTAGGCCACCTTTGTATTTTCAGAAATACAGACCATAGCTCCACAACTTACATAGCTTGGCTGCCATAGCAATTAGCGCTGGATTTAGACTGAATTTGATTTAAGGTTACCTCTACTGTTTTGCTGCTTGTGGCTTGCCAAAGCCCTATCTGTAAAACCAAAACAATAAAAGTGTCATAAGAATACAATAATCTAATCTGGTGGTTGAGAAGATACGCAGAGTAAAAAACCTGTGTGGACATATACAACACAGTGACTGGCACCTTGTCTGTATTAAAACGACAACAACAACATTCATTACTTGCAACCCCTGAAACAGTAAGAGTGGCTCATGTATAACTAGGAAAATTAGTACCAAAAGAAGGTATGATGTCCACCCTCCTCAAACCTCTTCACCACCCTTATGTACTGGAGTCTCGGATAGTAATTGAAAAAAGATTGAAGCTCTTTAACTTCAAAAGACTTGTGACTGACTTCCGGTTCTCATTCTTATTTGTGTAAAAATTCTAAAAATTATAACACCTGAGAATCTCCACTCTCTTAAAAAGGAAAATAGTCAATAAAAGTACTCATACATCATGATAAAAATGCCTCATTTTGTTTTTTTAATGATTAAGAAGTCATCCAGAGAGACAAACACACAGAAGAATTTGTCTCCACCTGTTATCCCGTGCCTAAGAATGCCAAGTAATTTAGAAGGGTTGTAAGCCCTTGGAGGACCATGGAGAACCTGGTGAGGCTGGTAATCAAAATACAGACTCTGTGAGTGACTCGGAATCTTCCAGGGTCAAAACAAAAGCTGCCAAATGGGTCAGCCCTGCAGGAAAAGGGCAAGATAATGGTTCCTTTCTCAGTATGATTGGCAGCAGCCTTCAAGCGTGAGCGGCTGGATCAGGTCCCTGCCTCTCTGCTGGTCGACACAGCCAAGCTGCTGAATCCTAATTCCTATTCTAACGGTCACCTCCCTCCAGCTCTGTGAAAGGCAGTTCTCTACCTGCACCTGCCACTCTCTCCTTTCTGGCTTTCTGGACGTGCAGAGGAATCGTTCCCTTCAGAATAAAAAGGCAAAGAGGTTTAGCGAATGCTCAGAAGGATACGAGCAGAGAGGATGCTTTCTCAGTCCAGTTTTAAGTATATTATAAAATGAGGTGCTGAGACTTTCAGGGATCTGTGACCTCTTGGACATAGCACATCACTGCTTGTCTTTTTATGCTGGCTTCGATGTCTCTGATAGGGTGGGAGCAATGTCACAAGCACTGTCTTGGCATCCATTCAACTCTCGTCCAGCTTATAGCACATATCTGCTGTGATCCCCTGCCCAGAGACCCAAACATGACGCTGTGTGTTTTGGCTGTTTTGTTGTTGTTTTTCTGTAACCTATAGTAAGAATGAACAATGCTTTCCTGATGATCAATTCCAATATGAAACTTACCACAAGGGTTTTTAAAAAATATTTATTTTTAAGAATAAGTCGCTATCAGGGAATCTTTAAAACATATGTAAAATATAAGGAACAATGGTTCTGCAAAAATTCACGGATCTACTACCCATTACCACAAAAGCCTTGTTTCTGGGCCCGTTCCTATCCCTCCCCATCACAAATAATTGCTATTCTAAATTTTATTATCCTTTTTCTTTCGTTTTTGAGGTGATACTCCATATATCTGGATGACATTTGAATTTTCTGCAATTTTTTTCAATGTATATAATAATCTTTTCCAGAACTTTTTTTCTAGTTTAATATGGTGTTCCTGAAATACATCAACAGTGCTGCAATTCATTGCTTTCCCATCTACATAGCATTCCATTCTGCTCTTAAAAGCTAGGTGGCATTTCCAACTCTTGTTACTACAAATTACACTTCCGAGCATTCTTGTCAGTGACACTGGTGAGAATTTTCTAGGGTAGGGACTTAGGGGTGAGAGTGCTGGGGCCTAGGTAGGTGTACACACAGTATTTCTAGGGAACACCAAATGCCCTTCTCAAACAGTGCTATTATTTTTCACTCCCGACCACTGTGACAATTTCTGCTTTATATATTTGCCAGCAATTCATTTCATCTGGCTTTGTATTTAATTTGCAAAGAGGCTGAAATGAATGCCATCTTATTGTGGTTATGGATTAGAATTCTGTGATTACCAACGAGTGAACATTATTTTTTAAGGTTACTGTTTGATTTTTTTTTTTTTAATCTGTGAAAGACCTATTTTACATCTTTGCTCATTTTTCTACTTGGAGTTTCTTTCATATTCAGTTGTAGATCTCTTTATTTATTTTGGAAAACGTTCTCTTTGAGAATAACATCTGTTCCATGTCCCAGTTTATGACTCATTCTATTCATTCTGTTTTGATAAATAAATTATCTGAATTTTATTGTAGTTGAATGTATTTATTTTCTCCATTATGGTTTGTGTTCTGTGTGTCTGTGTATGTTCTGTTAAGACATACTTGCCTGCCCAAGGTCAGCAGGTAATTTTTTATAGAGCCCTCTAAACTTTTTGAAGTATTGCTTTTTAAATGTCAGTTGTTAATCCACTTAGAATTGATTTTGTGTATAGTGAAAGATAGTGGCAGAATATCATTATTTCCATGTGAATAACCAATTTTCCCAGTAAATTCTATTGAAAAATCTATTTCCCACCAAGTCAGTCATAATAAACCAATCTTTCTTATATGCATGTGTCAGTTTCTGGTGTCTCTATTCAATTCCATGGGTCAATGTTTTCTTCTTTCTCTCTCTCTCTCTTTCTCTCTCTCTCTCTCTCTCTCTGCTCTCTCTCTCTCTCTCTTATTTCCATGAGTCAATTTTTGTATTCCCTTATTGATACAACACATTCTTACTATTTTAAAATAATAGTTACTGATCTCAGCACAATTTTTTTTTTTTTTTGAGTTGGAGTCTCACTCTATCATCCAGGCTGAAGTGCCATGGCACAGCCATGGCATACTCATGGTCACTCCAGCATTGACCTGCTGGGCTCTGGCGGTCCTTCAGCCTCAGCCTTTCAAGTATCTGGAAATATAGGTGCGCGCTACCATTCCCCGCTATACAATTTTTTAAAAAAAATTTATGGGGAGTGTTGGTCATTCTTGGTTATTTGCTCTTCTGTGTGTACTTCAGGCTTAACCTAGCAGATATCATAAGAAGAAACAGCAATACAGGTGATATACATCAATGAGCTTTTTCTGTGTAATTAACAACTGCAAACAGTTGATTCCTAAGAAGCATTTATTTAGCTCATAATCTGTGGGCTACAGTCGGTTGAATGGTCCTTCTTGTCTGAACCAGGATAGGCTGTGGTTAGATAATTAAGTTATGATATAGATATTGCTATCAAAAGCAAGGCTAAATCTGTTTTAGACATCTATTACTTCCCCCAAATTACCCTAAAACTTAGGGACTTAATAGAATAGTGAAAATTTACTTTCTCACACACTATGGGCAGAAATTTGGTGATGACTTTGGTGGTTCTGGTTGAGTACTCTCAGTGAGGTTGCAGTCAAGGTGTCGCCAAGGTGCAATCATCTGGATCGCTTGACGGTAGCTGGTGGGTCCTCTTCCGGTGTGGCTCACTTGCATTACTGGCAAGGTTGAACTGGCTGTCGTCCACTGACCTGAGTTCTGCATTGCATGCATCGTTCCAAAGGGCTAAATGATTCTTTTCATCATAGGGCATCTGGCTTGCCCCAAAGCAATTAATCCAAGAGAGAGCAAGAGACACTTTGCTGTCTTGTGAGTGAGTCATGAGCTTATGCTCTGTCACTGCCACAATATCCTGTTGGTGACACAGTTCAGTTACTGTTATATACAGGTGGTGATCGAAGAAGGAAATAAACTCTAGATGGTGAGAATCATTGAGACCAACATAAATGACAGTAATTCTACATTTTTTTCAACAAAAGATTTTGGATTTGAAGATACAGCTATAAAGACATATCTGTATCAGGGAGGAGGAAAAACCTGAAAACTAGTTTTTATTTCCAAATGTCTTACCCAAATGGTCTTTTTTTTTTTTTTTTTTTGAGTTGGCGTCTCACTCTGTCGCCCAGACTGGAACCGCAGCCTCAACCCGCTGGGCTCCGGTGATCCTCCCTCCTCAGCCTTCCAAGTAGCCGGAATTACAGGCATGCGATGCCACACCCGGCTGATTTTTTGATTTATTGTACAGATGAAGTCTCGCTGCCCAG
>NW_007260498.1:1052478-1075310 GCF_000164805.1 Carlito syrichta
AGTGAGACTCCGACTCAAAAAAAAAAAAAAAAATAGACTTTATTATAGAGTTACTTATCTGTAAGGAATTCTTGACATGTTGTATATTTCAATCTCCATATCTATCCTTTATCATATTAATAGTTTCATTTTAAAGCCCAAAAAACAGATTCAGACTGCGCATGCAACTTGTTCAAATTCATACAGCTACCAAGTGGCATAGTGGGCTTCAAACTCTGGCATGTTAGGTTTCAGATCTCTTGCACTTTCGAGATGACAAACTGCCCAGTGAATACATCTAAGAGGAGTTTGCTGACATCCCCAGGTGGAATTACTGGGAATACCTCTCTAGGTGCAAATTTTGTAAAGAGTGTTCTTACTTGTTCTGCCCAAATTTCAAATAAATAGCAGAACTTCAAGTATTTTTTAGACTCAGTCTCCCCTCGATACCAGAAGAAATTAGATTAGATCAGAAATTTAAAAGAAATAGCAAAAGATCCATTGAAAGAAATATAACTTCAAGACTGAATGCTTTTTTTACTTGTTTACCAATCATATTTAAAATACATAAATATTTGCAAATATATGATTCTAGTCTAGAATGTATATGGTCAAACTAGAATCTCTTTATTAAGGTTATTTTGGGTAGTCATGACATGCTGTCTCGGTCTTGTGCTTTTTCCTCCTTCTTTATGATTTTGTTTATATTTTTCACATGGTCTTGGCAAATGTTTATATAAGAGTAATATGTTAATTATATGAGTGAGGTAATACTAATAAAATGAAACATTTATTATGTCTTTTGTGAATTTTTCTAGAAATAGTTTTTTGGTTTTTTTTAGTGAATATTGCATTTCTGCTGCCATGAAAAGTGTTCAGAGTGGATTCTGAGTTTAACAGAAAAATAATATATTCTGGGCTAAGTGGTAATGAAAAGAACCCTCAGTCATTCCAAACTTTGTTTCCTTTGTGATTGTTTCTTACTCTTGTCTTCAAAAGTACCTTTGGCTATGAAAGTTGGAATTTAATACTTTCACATATATTCTGTAGCAACAGGTTTAACTTGAAGCTCTTTAAATCTCCCTACATATGAGCTCTATAATGTGTCATGTATGGGGCCCCAGGAGAATCCAGTAAGTGAAAAATCAAAACATTTTAAGTCAAAAATCAAAATGCTGTCTGAACCAAAATAAAAATACGTATAACAAAATAATAATAATAATAATAATGCTAGCAACTGAAGAAATACAGTGGTTTGAGACACATTTCTTTTCAAGAGATGCCTATTAAATAAAGCAAGACAAATGTACATTTGTCAGTGATATTGTGGGCAAACCTTAATTAACTCAGTAACTTCATCAAAGCTCCTTAGAAATTCCTTTGTAATTTTAAGTGACAAAAATGTATCCTTCCCTTTCGGCCTCCTGAGTTATTAGAAGTATTTTGTACATTTATCACATTACTCTGCAAGTAAGTTTGCATTTTAGTTAAGAGTTTAACTTTTATTGCAAATGTTAATGCAACATTAAAATTCAGCATTTAAGTTCCCAGGAGCAAGGAGATGCAAAGGGCAAACCTCTCCTGATGTGATTAATTTGTTATTCTATCTTGGGCTTCTCATTAGGGCATGCGTTTATGTTTCCAACTTATAAATTAAAAAACATTAAGCCCAGTTCTTTCTTTCATGATTTTACTCACAAGGGAAAACATTCTGAGTTTCTATCCAAGGTACAAAGTATTTTTCTAACTCTGCTTCCACAAATTATATTTCTTTCCTATTCACGGATTCCCCTGATTCTCTCTTCAAGTCATATCTATGGACTATCAACCAAACTAATCCAAAGTAGAAAGTCTATCAAAATAGACACTTTTATGTCCACAAGATAACATGTAAATGTAGTATTATATTTTGCAAAACAGTTGACATGTTCATCATCAATGCTAATATAAGCCTTGTGTGGTGGTTCGTGCCTGTAATCTCAGCCCATTGGGAGGCCAAAGCAGGAGAATTGCTTGAGCCCAGGAGTTCAGTACCAACCTGGGCAGCATAGCTCTATATGTAGACTCTGTATCTACAAAAAGTTAAAAAAAAAATTAGCCAGCTGTGGCATCATGCACCTGTAGTCTCAACTACTTCAGAGGCTGAGACGGGAGGATGCCCTAGCCCAGGAGGTCAAGGCTGTGGTGAGTTATGATTGTGCAGCCTGCGTGACAGAGTGAGACCTCAAGTGAAAAACAAAACAAAAAACTAATACTACTACCTCTATAAAATCGTCTCTTTACCATAGCTTGAATTATTTCCAGTAACTAATTTGTACTTTTCAAAATGCTTCGTCTTACTAAAATGTGATCAGTAACTGTGGGAGATAAGAAAACCTAATTTTCGAGTATGAGTAAACCAAGATTAAAGACACAAACTTGGATGGTAAACAACTTCGAGGTTTAAACTTGAAATCAACTGAACAGTTAGTTGTGAGACCTTAAGTAAGTCACTTTATCTCTGCTTTCTTTTCAGTAAATTAGAATTACTGTGGAGTCTACCACATTGAGTTCCGATGAGGATTAAATTATGTAGTGTGGACATGTATAAAGATATGTAATTGTTTCTAAATATATAATTAGCTTTTACGTTCGTATTCTAAATTCCTGTAACATTGACTGTTTCTACCAAAATTTTGGAATTATTTAATTTTGCTTGTTTGTTTGGTTTTCTTTACACAATGTTGTGATGTCAGGGTCGGGTGTTCTCACATAACAATAGTGGACCAAAATCGGTGGTCATCTCTTAACTTTGCAGTAAACGTTAGAGGATCTTTCAGTCATATGTTATTCCATCTGGGGTTCATAAATCATTTTTTTCTAAGGGTCTGTCTTGTGGAATTTGGAATGTTTAACAGGATCCTTCACCTCTACCCACTAGATACCGGGAGCACCTTCCTGCCACGTGACAACCAAAAATGTCTCCAAGTGTTGTTCAACACCCCCTGGGGTACACAAATTTCCCTATTCAAAGCTACTAAGTTAGATTCTTCCTTTCTAATTCTACCACTTCAATATACCTTAAATTTTATCCAGACTTTAAGCCTGAATGTTTTCTGAAACTATAAAATCCTAGATGTGATATGGGATACTGAGACCAGAACTCAATAATATACACATCACTCCAACTCATGACACTTTTCCACACAGATTTAAAAATATATTTATAGGTTTCCACCCACGGATGCCTGAGTGAGACCCAAAGAGAATGAGTTCAATGTTAAGTGACTTGCATAGCAAGGATCCCCAAATGGAAATGCCTAACAGGCCACCATAGATGTGAAGGAACAACTAGGAAACAGAACAAGAAGATGCGGGTTGGTAGATAATCTTGATATTGATGCGAGGGGAAGGTGTCAGAGTGGATGGGGTGACTGCAGAAAACTGTGCGATTGAATCAAGCAGGACATAGAGGTCCCTGCTGAAGAGAAACCCACAGTTAGATGTTGCAGAAGGAAATGGCATCAATAAGGTGACAAAGAAGACGTCAGAGTTGAACAAGAATAATAGATGAAACATGGCATTGCATTTTGTGGCATCGAAATTACAGCGGTGGTGATTACAACAGGAAAGAGAACACACGTGGAGCTCTTACTGTGTGACAGACACTGGAATAGGAGTGTTTGCATGTATCCATTCATGTGCTCGTCAGAGCATCTCCACAGATAAATGGATTCTATTTTATAGACAAGAGAACTGTATCTAAAACCATGTGTCTTTCTCTCTGTCTCTATCTTTTCCGTGCAGCCAAGAGGGAAGTGGTAAGGCACACAAAATCTAGAGCCTGACTTCCTGCTTTGAACCTTGGCTCTGTGATCTGCTGGCTGTGTTGTCTTGGAGAAGTTACTCCACCACTCTGTGCTTCAGTTTCTTCACCTGTTGAATAAGGATAATTGTGGCGATAAATGACTTAGGGCGTGCAAAGTACTTTTCATATAGTATAAAATGTAAAATCTATTATTATATATAGGTTATGCTAAACAATGTTCTGTTTTAATAAATGGCTTGAACTCTTGAAAGACTTTTTCAGTTCCTTGTGGAATATTGCAAGATAGCAAGAAGACAAATATAGAAATAAAATAAAAAGAGAGCACCCAAGAAAAAACTCATTAAAAGTACGTAGCTTCCCATTTGGGAAGGAGGGTCACACCTCATCAACAAGGGTTCCTGTCTAATCAATGTTAGTATGCCTAACCTCGAGTTGTACCCCACATCTTTACAATAAAAAAAAAATAAAGAAAACAATCTGCAAGAAAGCAAAAATAAATAAATAAATTAAAAAAAAGAAGTATGTAGTGATTAGTTGACCGTTAATGAATGTTAAGTATGCAAGTTTAATAAACAGTGTCTGTATGATGTAGATTAAGGTTAAAAATATACAGCTCGAACAATTTCTGAGCGTCCTTGATGGTTTAGCTACAATGAAAGTTGCTAAGCAATGAGGATTCGAGGTGGTCGTTTGCAAACTGTATTTTTAGAAAGAAGGGTGAACATAAACAGAATGATATTTTTAAAAGAGAGTAACATTGCAATATACTTTAGATGCACACTGCCTATTAGACATTGTGTTAGACTGTATCTTTTGTTCTAAAACTGAATAAGATGTATTTCCTCCGTTAAGGAGTTTAAGGTATGTTGAGAATAGTCAAATTTGTGTGAGCTGAGAATTTTCAGAATGAAGAAAAATAATATTCATGCAAAGAAAGTTCACTGACAATATGGAAGATAGTATTGATATATAAATTTTATAAGTAGAAAATATTTTAAAACAGAAATATTAATTGTTGGTGATAAAACAGCAATGCTCTACTGAGCAAAGTATTTGAACAGGCAGATAACAAAAGGAAAACCCAAAAACGACAAACACATCTGGAATATTAATACATAAAATATGTCTGGCCTCACTAGTAATCAAATAAGTACAAATTAAATTAGCAAGAAGATTTTATTTTCATCCATCAGCTTGGTCAAGACAAAATGATGTTGATGAGGAGATGGTAAATGGGTAAATTACCTTACTCTTTATGTAAATAATTTTTAAATAATTTGCATAATTAAAAACAAACACTGGCAATTACTTTTAAAATTAATAAAATAAGAAAGGAGAAAATGGGAAGATGAAAGCAAGAAGCAAAGAAGGAAGGCAGGCACACTGAATTCAGAAGTTAGGTAGAGTTTTTAAAGTTTGATAAGAGAGATCATTTTTCATGCAATCTTGAGAATGATTCTTTAATTGAATTTATTGATTTATTGGAAGCTAATCAATGCACTCTATTGTTATGGTATTAGATAGAATCATCCACAGTCTGTGTGATGCTCCTTTTTTTATCTTGACATCTTTGTTTAATAAACAAAGCAGTAAAAAGACATATATAGATGAGGAGGGACCCAAAAACCATGAAATAAATTTATTTGTTTATTTATTTAATTTTTTATGAGTAAGAGTCTCACTCTGTCACCCAGGCTGGAGGGTAGTGGCATGCTCCCAGCCACTGCAGTCTCGATCTTCTGGGCTCAGATGATCCTTCCACCTTAGCCTTCTAGGTAGCTGGAACTACAGGTACGTGCCACCAAGCCCGGCTAATTTTTTGATTTATTGTGGAGATGAGGTCTTGCCAAGTGACCTGGGGGCTCAGGCAATCCTCTCACCTTGGCCTTCCAAAGTGCTGGGATTATAGGCGTGAGTCATCACACCCAGCCTTGTAATTTATTTATTTTAAAAATTGTGTACTTAATCTTACATGTTTAACTTCAGTCACCTTTAAAGTACTCTCTGTTTGCGGCAATACACCTATCAAGAAGATTTCCTGCTCCTTAATATGTTTTCAAACTCATCAATTTTGATGCTTTTTAGTGGTTGTGCCATTTGTTTTTTGTTTGTTTGTTTTACCTCTTTCACATAGGCAAAATGTGTACCTTTGAGGACGTTTCTTTCATTTGGAGAAACAAAATCTCTATGAATGAGATTGGGTGAATAGGGAGGGTCGGGCATAGGGGTCAAGCTATTTTGGGCCAAACTTACCGAGCACTCAGTGTGGTATATACTGGTGTGCTCCTAAATCACCCATCATGAAATGGGCAAACACTCTGAAAGAATTTCTCCCCACCAAAACAACAACAACAACAACAAAATTTTCCCTGAAGCTGAATGCAGCCTCTGACAGCAACAAAGCTGTGCACTGATGCTGATGGATTCCTAGAAAAATTACCTATCTGGGAAGCCTCTCCTACAAGACGCCTGCCCCCCCCCAAATAATTTCAGGTTTTGGGGGATTTCTCCTTATATATTGACAGTCACTCTCAGCAGCTTCCAAAATTCCCAGCTACATAGTAACTGTCTTTCTGTGATCCTTTTAAAATGATAGTTGCATGTTTTGCAAAACAGATGTGGCATAACTTTATAATCTTAGGTGAATATTGAAATAGAATACATTTTTATAAAGATTTGGGTGTGTTATTTTCACCAACTATTTCAACAGTGCCTATTATATAGTAATCTTGTCTAGCAGTCTTTAAAAGTTTTCTTATTTTTAAGGGTAGAATAGTTGCCTCAGAAACTCAAATCATTGAGTACATGCTTTTGAGAAGAGATGAACTAGAGAAAAATTATCTTGTTTAAAAGGAAAATGCCTTTTAAAATTTTGGTTTGATTTATCTAAATAATACATGATTAAATGAAGTGACTCTTTTATACTGGCTTTTCAATACTGGATAATTTTAGACTGTGGAATTTTTCCTCTTGAATACACTAATTCCACATTTCCAGGAGAATGAACTTTCTGGAAAAGAACAGCAAAATATTTATGTTCATACATACATGAAAGACATATTTCTACGATAACTCTAAAAACACATTCCAAAATGCATTGTCTTCATCTTATGGTAATGCCCACATGTTTGTGATCACATAAGTACAGTCTCTTCAGACTTTCAGGACAAATAACAACATGAATTATTTTCTCTGTTTCTTCCACTTTCATTGGGTAGGCTGCAAATATTCTTTATTGCATATTTTTCGTGTTGCCAAACATTAGCATCTATTGAGAAAATAAAAAAGTAGTACATCCTTGAATCTCTTTTGAGCTTTTCTTTTACGTGGTGTGTCACATTAATGCTGCCCTACAGGGAAATAATCAAAGAACTTTAATATAATACGGTGGTTCAGAAAGGAAACATGACAGCAGTGCATTACTGCAAATTGAATTTAATGAGCTTCTTAGCACTGGGAGAGTGACTCTTTGAAACAGAAGTTGTTCAATTGAGATCATTTTGATTATAATTAAATCTTTTACATTTACCACCGGGACAAGTTTAATCTTAATTAGACACTTTTATGGGGAGGTGAAGCCACATGATTTATATTTTCTTGATTACATAGCAAAAGATTCATCATGTAAAAGATAAAAAACAAGATGGTGACCCTTGCCAGGGAGAATGAAGATATGTGTTCTCGAATTTCTTTGAGGGAAACGAGCGGGACAGAGCAAAGTTGGCCACTTGAGTTTGGCATGCATACATGTATATATATACATTGACACATAAGCAAAAATATTTGTGTTATTTTCTATTCTGTGGCTTTTTCTGAAATACTGAAATTGGTCAGGCGCGGTGGCTCGCACCTGCAATCCCAAAACATTGGGAACCCAAGGCAAGCAGATCACTTGAGCACAGGAGTTTGAGACCAGACTGGGCCTCATAGTCCGACCTTGTCTCTACAAAAAAAAAGTTAAAAAATTTGCCAGCCTTGGTGGCACGCACCTGTAATCCCAGCTACGAGGGAGGGTGAGGCAGGAGAATTGGTTGAGCCCAGGATCGAGGCTGCGGTGAGCTGTGCTCATGTCACTGAGCTCCAATCTGAGCAAAAGAGTGAGACCTTGGCTTAAAAAAAGTGAAAAAAGAGACCCCTTAAAATACTGAAATCATGTTTTGTGTAAAGAATTACCAAATGAAATGACAAAACTTTTTGTTAAAACGAATTCAGTACAGAGGTCTTTGTCTGAGTAGAAAGCACACTGAATTGGATTCCCAAGAGAATGCTAGCACTCGTTTTTCATTTGTTAGCTTTTTAATCGTGGGCAGGTAACTTAATATCCCTGGAACATCTCTCATTCTCCCTAAAGCAGGACAAATATCTACCCCTTAGAGTTAGTGTGATAATTACATGAAATAATAGTGTGAAATTAGATTTCAAACTTTAGATCAATATATAAATTTAATCTATTAATATTCGCACAAATATATCGTGATTGCATCGTTTCTGTGATTTATGCTACTGGGTGCTAAAATGTTACCTTTTGAAACTTTCTTATTTCACACACCATATGCATGCATGGAGGTAAGTGATTATGATGATAAAAGAAAAAGAACAATAAAAACCCATATGTGTTTCTATAACTGATGCTTTCTCAACCATGAAATATCCAAAGACGGTCTCGTGTTTAAACAAAATGACGTGACAAGAAAGTGGATGACCCAAGGGATTTCTTGAGGACGAATCTGTGTGGTGTTAGACACAGCTGTAAGTTTTAGCTAAGTTATCTTCAGTCCATCTAAGACATTCAATCACTTTTCAGAAATGGACACAGCCAAAAGCACCACTCCCCTTAACTTCATGTGGAATTGACTGTTCAAAGGATGACATGGAGAGGCTCCAATAGGAAAGACTGGATAACGTTCTGGATTTTAGAGCCATTGTAATCCATTTTCTTCTTTGCTGTGAATCTGTGTTATATAAAACTCAAAAAGACTTTCCGACTAAATTATTAAGAATTCTATCTCTCTTTGAATATTTAATTTAGAGCTCTCTGTTTTCAGTCTTAGGTAACTCATCAGGATATCTCTCTAACAGTAGGTGTGCTGTGAATATCCTACAGACTAAAATATTTGAATTCCTTACTAAACTGTCGATCACACAAGTGATATTAACTCCGTCAATATTCCTGAGGGAAATCTTTATGTAAATGGCAACTCTGTGTATGAGTGTTTCTTTGTTGAATCACTAGCATCTAGCACATAATTGCTGTTATTTTTTGAATAAACAAATTAATGAAGTGTTTATTGCTAAGATATTAAATTAGTACACTTGTAGAGATTTCATTATATTTCTATTTATCTAAAGTCAGAGGCAGTATAGCATTGGAAAAAATGTGCCAGACTGGTCAAGATTCTATGTGATCTTGAACAGATCACAGCACCTCTTAGTTTTCTCATTCTTATATTGAAAATGTTGGACAAGATAAACTTTGAGTTCTCTTTCAATTTAAATGGTCTAAAAAAAATAGAAATCTTTCTGAAGGTACTAATGAGAATGAATACTTGTCTCTGCTGCGCTGAGGCAATCTTTGTTTAGCTATTTGGTGTGTTTTACCAGAGATGAGTTGACATCTAGTTACAAATTCATTTCTAAGACACTTTGTAGGAGATGATGGCCATCAAGAGAATAAGGATATGTCACTACGTATTTCCTATAGATTTTTAATGTTAAGTAATTTTCCAAATACTTCAAAATTGTTCCAAATTCAGATCTTCGTAATGAATGGAATTAGGTCTCATAGGAAAGCCATGGCTTTCGTTTCATTCAGTATGTTGAGTGCATATGTGGAGGGGACTTGGGGAGAGGGAATGGTGGGGGACTTACCCACAAAAACCTGTCTTTGGTCATATTTTATCCAATGTATTTTTAGTTTTTACAATTTCTTTCTCTTCCTTCTTTCCAGGAGGTTTCTCTTTCTCTCTCCCTCTCTCTCTTTTTTTTTATCTCTTCTCTTATTTTCCTCCTCTTAAAGATAAGGTATGGGTGGAGAGGAGGGATAATATGTGAGGCGAGATTGGCCAGGATTTGAACACGGGAAAGGATAAAAGGAAGAAATGTTCTTGACTTTCTCCCTTCATCAGAATCGGAATCTTCTCCAAAAGCTAATTAGTAATATAGAGAGGAAATAAATATAAGTAATAAACATATGAAGAATGCTCAACCTCAGGGTCAATATGAAAAACGCGAATTATACTAAAGTGGCAATACTTTGTAACTGTCAAAAAGGCAAGGCTTTTAAAATAATAATGTTGGGGAAAGTAAGGCAAAAGGAGCATTCTCTTGTACTATAACCATATGGAAAAGCAATCTTTAAATGTTTATTTGTTTTGACATTCTTTTTTTTTTTTTTTTGAGTTGGAGTCTCACTCTGTCGCCCAGACTTGAGTGCAATGGCCGCTCGCGGCCACCGCAGCCTCCGGCGATCCTTCCGACTCTGCCTTCCAAGTAGCCGGAATTACAGGCATGCGCCACCACACCCAGCTGATTTTTTGATTTATTGTAGAGATGAGGTCTCAGCCAAGTTGCCCAGGCTGATCTCAAACCTGCGGGCTCAGGCAATCCACTCACCTCTGCCTCCCAAAGCGCAGGATTACAGGCTGAGCCACCGAGCCCGGCTTGTTCTGATATTCTTAAATATCTTTATTATAATTAGAATCACTGATATGGACAAAGTTATCTGTTCAAGAGTATTTATTGCAATGAGTTTTTTATTAATAGTAAGAAATGTAGAAATAATAAAGGTCAAAAATAAGAGACTATCTAAATAGAATTGCATATGATAGATTATTACACAGTTATTATAATGGTATTCCTGAGAAATATTTAAAGGGAATATGCTAACTCTAAATTACTGAAAAAGAAACAAACGTTATTCAGTGTGATCCATAGATGGTAAAATATATTCAGAAATCAGAGAATCAGATGAAATATGTAACAGCACTAATAGTCATCCCAAAGTGTTCAGATTTTCTCTGAGTTTTAAAAATTTTTTGCCTCTATTACTACTCAAAACTTTCTATAAAAGGATATTTCTTTCATATGAAAGAAATAATTTACACCCAAAGAGTGCTTTACGCCCAAAGTGTGAAAAGCATTGCCCGCTACACAAATTCCTTTTGATCCTCAAAATCACCACTGTCCTTCCAACCCCTTTGCCCTTTGACTCTCACATTACTCCCCGAGATTCAGTTCAACATTACTCTTTCCTGAGACCTTTGCTCAACCTGTCAGTCACTGTCTTAGATATTTTACTCACCTCTGCTCTGTCAAAGCATCTGACACACATATATTTATTGAATAAAGGAATGAAGTGCCCAATGAGTGAAAAGTACATCATTTGTAAGGTATAGAATAACTACTATTTTCATCACGTGGTAGATGAGAATTTGAGACAGTTTCAGCTAAATTTCCCAAATGTCAGATTAATGACAATGAATTAAAACAGAAAGTTTTGGAGTCCAAACTTAGTGCTCTTTTTAATGTCATAATTTTTGAGAACACGGAACCATGAAAGTCAGTAAGAAGTTAGAGAATCATCAAGTATCTTTATAGGTTTGGGGAAAATATTGGTTCTTGGAGTTGTCGATCAATTCATATTGCTGTTAGGAGTCATTCTCGATGTGCTTTTAGCAAAGGTAGATATTTGTTTCATTGCTTAGAATGCTTGTGGAAAAAGAACTAATTCAAAGAGGTGAATGAGTAACAACAAAAAAATGCAGTGAGGCTGTGGTAAGCAGACTAAATCCCACTCTGCCACCTCCGATGTCTACTTTCTAATTCCTGGAATCTGTGAATAGATTATTCTACCTGAATAAAGAGACTATGGGATTAAATCAGGGGTTTTTGAGAAGAAGGATGTTTCTGGACTATACAGGTGAACACAATGAAATCACAGTGTCCTTACGAGCAAAAGCATGAGACGGGAAGGTCAGAGAAGGAGACATGTCAGGGTCACAGTGATGCAATTGCTTGCTTTGAAGATGGAAGAGGACCGTCGCCAAAAGGTTTGGAAGGCCACTAAAAGCTAGAGAGACAAGGAAATGGATTCTCCAAAAAAGAGGCACATTCCCTGTTGCCCTCATGGCATTAACCCCCATGAGATCCAATCCAGGCTTCTCACCTTTAAAATCGCAAATAAATTTGTGTTGTGCTAAGTCACTAAGTTTGTGGTAATTTATTAGATTAACAACAGAAAAGTAGAGAAATAGTCCTTTTTTTCTTCCTCTCCCTTTCCCTATACTCCACAAACGAGTGCTGGCGACGCTTCAGTAATCAGAAGAGATGAGGTCTCCGCCTTTGTGACACTGGTCCTCTGGCAGAAGAAGACAACACACACATACAAGTAGACAAGTATGTCAGGGTGATGAGTGCAGAAGTGACAGTAAGATCAAATTAGGCTGCATGTGATTATTGTATTATTAAATACGTGGTGCCAACGTACACCAAGTTCCCCCTTGGCACGGTGCCTCCCCCATGTCCATGGGCGCCCGCGGAATGGAGTGTGTCCTTGACAGAGTTCATTCAGCATGGAGCACCTGCCTCTTTGTTGTGTCATGTTAGGGTTAGTCCATGAGTAACGCAGATGAGGAGGACACGCGTAACGTTTTGTTGCACAGTGTAGTTAGCACTCAGGATCCGCAAAATCGGTATTTAAGAGAGAAGAATCCCAAGGCAATAGCAGGTGGGAAAAAAGGGCAGGAACCACTGGGGAAAAAAATGGGAAAAAAAAGAAGGAATAAGAGAAGGGGGCCAAGATGATGATGGAAGAGAAAAAAGGAAGACTAATATCGGAGCAAAGTGATATGGGTGAACTTGAACTTTCTTATACCCATAAACAAGTCGACCCACACTAATTTGTGCAGTGATGCTTATGAGGCCATTTTTCTGCAATGCAGTGCATATGTGCAACATTATCTGTGTTTTATTGGCTGCTGGGACGATGCTGTCTCCTTAAAACAGATTGTCCCCATTAGCCTAAGACACCTTGCTGCCTCCTGGCGCTTGGAACTTGAGTTCTGTAATGTTTCTGTACAGCCATGGGAGTCCATAAAAGAAACAACAACAGTAACAACACAACTCTCTGGCGCTTCCAGGGTGATATATTATGAGTGCCTAAACACAAAAGCAGCATTTAGTCGCGATTACCGCTAGCAAACAGGAACTCTGCTTCTCTGAATTATACTCATCGACGGTCTGTAATTGATGACTGCTCTCAAATCATTTATTTCATAAAACTCAGTGAAAGAAAGCGATGAAAATGTTTCCCACACAGGGTAAGAATGAAAAAAGCTAGAAAAGAAGGTAGCCTCGATTTATATTCACTGCTCATTTTCTCCAGGGCTGTCCCAATCTTGGATGAAGACTGCTCATTTCATCTCAGCAGTTCCAGACCTAATTGGTAAAGTGAATTTCCCTTATGTTCTGCTTGCCTTATTCTTGCTTTTTACTTCCTTTGATAAAGACCTATTGGTATTAAGGATTGCAGGGGGTTTATTTTACATTGCGATTCCGGTTCAATTACTTCCAGCTACCTCCGCACACCCCAGAAGAGAGCTTGCGAAGGTAACGGAGCTAGCATGCATTGCTTTCCGTCTCCCAGGTAGCAAATGCAATTGTTTTGTTTTTCACGGTCTCGAAATGACTAGATATCAGCAGCTTACACCCCGTAGGGCAAATCAGGATGCAGCATAAAGTGTTTGGAATTGCTAGGTTGGCATTGATAGCAGGAACAGTAATAACAGAGTGTGTCTGGACACAATAGGGCTTTTGGCAATGTCAACTGCTCACGGCCTGGTGGAGGATGGACTGTATCATTGTGTCATTGCAACTCACCTTTAATTTTCCCTCCTCTTCCTTGACCTGGAGAATTTTCTTTTTCTTTTTTTTTTTTTAAGATGAATTAACTCCTTGCCATGAAAACATTGTGATTCAGTAGCTAGCTCTGCCACTGTATCTCTTGCTAGGTAACTCAGTCATCACTCTTTCCAATAACCTTTCTTCCCAAAGGGTTTTCTTGTTTCTCTGACTCACCTTTCTTCTAAGTCGTTGTGGTAACTTCCTGAATGTATGCAGCTGCTGACACACCTATGAGCTGTATATCCTTAAGGGTGGAAGAAAGGAGAAATGTAGGGGAAGTCTGTACATAATCTTCTTCCTCACTCCACCCCTGCAAACATCCTCCCTTCACCACACACACACACACACACACACACACACACACACACACACACACACACACACACATCTTGCTTCACTTACAGCTATTCCACAACTGCTAAGAGTTCCTTTTCATCCAGTTATCTTGAGCTGAAGCTTGGCTACCTTCAAAAATTCAATGTCTTATTGCTAAAATTGTACAAATAGAATTCTAAGACTTTTTTTGACTTTTGAATTTTTTTATTTTAAAATTATGGGGTACAATTCAGGGTTAGGTCTACAAATATTCATTGTGCAGGTACCCTTATTGACAAGATATGCCCCCCTTCCCCAGGCAGATTCCCACTACTGCCAATCCCTCCTCCCCGCCACCCCATGCTCTACAGTTTCCCACTTCTGTCAATCCCTTTCATATAATATTACAGTAGTTGTTCACCATCCACTTATGAGTGAGAACATGTGATACTCAGTTCTTTGTTTCTGTGAAAGATCACTCAGTATTATAGACTCTAAGTACATCCAGGTTGCTGCGAAGTTCATAATTTTGTCCTTCTCTATGGTTACGTAATATTCCATGATGTATATGTACCACATTTTTTAAATCCATTACTCTTTTGATTGGAGGCACAGTTGGTTCCATGTTCTTGCTATTGTGAACAATGCTGCAGATCCTAATACTTCTACATGGCTGTCTACTTTTTAAGCATTATCTCTTTCCACATCTTGTTTGCAATCCAAATCTTATTGATGAGTTTAGCCAGCCATCTAGATTTGATTTTATTTATATCCCACTTCTTTTTTTTTTTTTGAGTTGGAGTCTCACTCTGTCGCCCAGACTGGAGTGCAGTGGCTGCTCCCGGCCACCGCAGCCTCGACCTGCCTGGCTCTGGGGATCCTTCCGCCTCAGTCTTCCAAGTAGCTGGAACTACAGGCGCGCGCTGCCATGCCCGCTAATTTTTGATTTATTGTAAAGATGAGGTCTCGCCAAGTTGCCCAGGCGGGTTTCGAACCCGCGGGCTCAGACAATCCACTCACCTCAACCTCCCAAAGGCGTGGGATTACAGGCTGAGCCACCGAGCCCGGCTCTATATCCCACTTCTTTATAAAACCTATGTGGAATGGCAGACTAGCTTTTCCAATGCCACGCAACCAAATTATCTAATCAATTAACTGAGTTTTTAATGTACGTAATTATGTAGTGTGTGTGTATTATAGATATCCACAATCATGACATCTTGCATAAAAATCTGTTGCAAGATATCCCAGAGATGATTCATTGGCTGCAATATTATGGATGACTTCCAATTTCATTTTCTGAATTAATCTCATAGTTTTGCTATGTATAGGGCATTCGTCTCCATTTTAATTCTCCACAAGAAGTTTATAGGTGTTAGTGCACTACCTTTTAATGTGTGGAGCTCATGGATGAGTTTCTTCCTATATTGTAAACGCACTTGTGATGGCCAATATCATGGGATACGTGTCACCCTACACATAGAGCCCAAACAGTACCCTGTTTTGTCTCATTAATTCATCTAAATAGCAACAATTAGCAAAAAAGAATAAAGGCAGACATTTGGCATAGCAGACTATCTCCTTAACTTCCTAAGACCTTATCAGCATCACCCTGTGAACAAACGCAATTGTTCATGGCCTCCTGCTTAGAATTGGTTTCTGCAACAAAGGGCTTGCCTTCCGCCCAGATCTTCTAGTGATTTACAGTTTCGAACTTGCTTTGCTTTGCCTCCATTTCTGCATTGTTCAAACATACATATTTTAAGTCTTTTGAACTCTGCCCTGAACTTTTCAGAGAAAGAGAACTGCAAGGGTCTAACTTTCAAAATAACATGATAGGCTGCTAGCAAATGCCCATCCGTGTGTTGAAAGAACCGGTAGACAATGAAGAAAGCGGAGAATGGAAACTCTCTCACCCCTTTCCTTTGTTTCTCCACTGCCTCTGCCTGGAGATTGAACACCTCCCCTGACGTTGTCAACAGAGCTATTATTCCACTCATTGGTCAATACATGTTCATTTCCTGCCGAATGCCTGGGGAATTGATGCATTGTATGCTGATCTCTCGCTTTAGTTCATTTTCTCAGGGACGGTCATACACATTTCTGATGGTGGGGAGGGCATTACATCATAACTCACCTGCACGGAAACTCAGATTCAAAGAACCAGATAGAATGATTGGCATCTGTTCTCTAAAACAGAAAATGCTGGCTGCTTCTGTCTTCTGGCTTATCTTCATGAAAATCCTTTGCCTGTCCATGGAGACAGTGGCGAAACAAAAGACAGTCAAGTAGACACCGGCCAAATCAGAAGCTTAGCCGATCAAGAGGCACAGTTCTCTAATAAGGGGTATTGTTAGCCTCTGGGGGGAGGAACAAGTTATTTGAAATATGAGAATGTTTCAGGAAGAGTTTGAATAACTTCAATAAAAGTATTTTGTAAATAATAAAAATGCTTGGTGTTAATATATACTTAAGTACAGTAACCAGGACTGTATGGCCTTGGTAGAGGAATGGAATGGAACAGAATAGAGATTCCAGAAATGAACACACAGTCCCTCAACTAACTCATCTCAGACAAAGCCATTAATAACAATCATTGGGGAAAGGGAACCTATCATCATATACAAAAATCAGTGCAATATGGATCAAGGACCTAAATGTAAAACCTCAAACTAGAAGAAAACATAGGGAACCCTCTTCTGGACATCAGAGTAGGCAATGAATTCATGACCAAGTCCTCAAAAGCAAATGCTACCAAATCTAAGATAAACAGTTGGGACCGTATCAAACTGAAAATCTTCTGCACAGCAAAAGGCACCATCAAGAGAATAAAGAGACAACCCACAGAATGTGAAAAAAAAAATGTGCAAGTTATTCACCTGACAAAGGCCTTACATCCAGGATCTACAAGGAACTCAAACAAAGTGAAACGAAAGAAAAAAACACCTCATTAAAAAGTGGACAAGGACATAAACACTCAAAAAACAACAGGTGCTGTCATGGCTGCCGAGAAAAAGTCACTTCCACACTGCTGGTGAGAATGTAAAATAGTTTTACCTCTGTGAAAAGCAGTGTGGCAATCTCTCGAAGAACTAAAAATTGTGCTTCTACACAATCCAGCTATGCCTCCCTTGGAAATATACTCAGAGGAACATAAAGCACTCTAGCAAAAAAAAAAAAAACAAAACACTACATATGTCATGCTGATTGCAGCATTATTCACAATAGTAAAAACAGGGAACTAACCCAGATGCCCATCAAAAGTGGACTAGATAAAGGAAAGGAAGTACATATATATGATGAAATATTATGCAGTCATAAAGAAGAACAAAATCGTGGTCTTTGCAGCAACTTGGATGCAGCCAAAGATCATCATGCTAAGTGAACTTGCACAGAACTTTTCACGCTAGTCACAATTAGCACAAGGGTGGGATCAGCAGTCAGTGGGCGCTGTTAGGGGAAGGAGGGAAAAAAAAGAGAGGGGGACACACCTGGTAACACACCATGTACCTGCTTTCCTGTTGGGGAAGTGAGAGTCAGCTAGAAACCCAAATTTCACCTGCAGGCAGTCTACTTACATAGTAAACCTTCACTTGTGCCTCAAAATTCTAAAATAAAATAAAGTAAAAAAAAAAAATGCTTGCTTTAAATTAATTCTAGTTTTTCAAATAGTTTTTTCTTCTTTAATCATGTAACCTGAGGCAAGCCCTAATTTTACTCATTCCAGTCACTTTCTTTGAAGGCTTTCCTCTAAATGCACCACCTTGGAGAAGTGATTAACTTCATTATACACTGATTGTTCTTTTCCTGCATATTTCTTTTGCACACCGGTATACAGTTATTTTTGTATTCTCTTGCACAGTGGTTTTACATTTTGACTCTAGTTTCATGAATGCCTGAAGGTATAATAATACCTAACTCACTGGGTTGCTGTGAGGTTTATGTGAAAGAGCATATGTTGATTTCCACCTCCGGTCTTGTTAGGGTTCTTGAGATGCAAAGGAAATTGGATACTTGGGAGAGGGAAAAGCTCGGGTAACCTGCTTAGCCCAGCAGCGGTAAGGAAGAAGCTCCCTGAGAGTCCCCTGTGAGCACTCTGCAATGTTTTTCTCCAGCCACTGGTTCATAACTGGGCCATAAGAGACACATAGCCATGGTTTCTTTGGGTATCATCAAATCTTGTTGTTGCTTTGCTTGGTTTCGATATGCTATGTGTTGTTTTTTTATTTTATTTTATTTTATTTTATTTTTGAGTAGGAGTCTCACTCTGTTGCCCAGACTGGAGTGCAGCGGCCGCTCCCGGCCATCGCAGCCTCGACCTGCTGGGATCTGGCGATCCTTCCCCCTCAGCCTTCCAAGTAGCTGGAACTACAGGCGCGCGCTGTCACGCCCAGCTAGTTTTTTGATTTACTGTAGAGATGAGGTCTCACCAGGTTGGCCAGGCAGATCTCGAACCTGCAGGCTCAGGCAATCCACTCACCTCAGCCTCCCAAGGTGCGGGATTACAGGCTGAGCCACCGAGCCTGGCTGCTTTGTGTTGTTTTTAAAATGAACTAGTTGCCAGCATTTTAAAATTTAAAAAATCTCATAGAAAAATCTAAATTTTCTCCTGCCCATCCACTTTTTAAAAATGTCAATAGCTTTGGTGGATACAAATAGTTTTTGGTCTGGGCGTTAATTGTACCCATCACCCTCCACCTGTGCGCATTGTATAACAACCTAAATTTTCTGCCACACTTGGCTGAGGCCCAGCATGACTGAACTGCGGGTACAAGTAAAGATACAAGTTTTGAATGGATGCTGTGAAGGTTACTACTTCCTATTGTGTTATCATATCTTATTCTTGTTTGGTCATCATTGCTTCCTGTATGGCCTCTGGAGCCATCTGACTTTGAGACTCCATCTAGAGTCCTGGCTTCTTCAAATATTTTGTGCTGTGTAATGTTGGCAGACATTAAATAAATTCTAAATTCCACACAGTCCTTTTTCTTCAAAAGCCATCTCACAACTCCGTGTGTTGGTTCTTCTAAGCTAAAATATACGCACATTAAAGATAGGCTTCATTTCTCTTTTCCTAAACATTTGGGAGGTGGTTGTAGATAATTATCCTGATTTTGTGTCATCACATTTGGGGATTTTTAAATCACATGAACATATATGCTTTTATGAAAAGTAGTCTATGATTCAGAGAGTGAGTTTTGAGGTGAAAAGCCCTTAATTCCGAGAGACTGGTTAGAACAACATAAAATGGCCAGATGATATATGCAAATAAAACCCTGACCCACAACCTGAAGCAACCAGCCTGGAATGCCAAACCATGACCTCTGTAGCAATCAACCCCAACAGTCCGGGCTTGATCAGTAACTGTGAACTTCACTATTTCTTTTCTTTGCTTCCAACTTTGGACCAAACAGAGAAAGCCAGACATGCACCCCTAACCAATCTCATAAGATACTCCTCTTCCAGTTAACCTGCCTTTGGCCTTTCCATGCCAACATTTTCCAATCAGAACCTCTCTGAGGCTTTCTCTTTTCCCCTATCAAAATTTCCAACTCTCCTGCCTGACTTTGAGTCTCTGCCGACTTTGAGTGATAATGGCCGAGTCCCTTGCGACAGCCAGCTCTGAATAAACATCTTTTGCTTGTTCTCATTTGGGTAGTCTTCCTTCATTTTCACAGCCCAAATCCTGTCACTGTCACTTAGATAACATTGGGCATATTGCTTAACCTCTTCAAGTTTTGCTAGAATGGAGATTCTAGCGGTACCTACCACACAGAATTACATCGGTTTATACCGAAGTCCATGAAAAACTCATTAAAATGTCTAGTAAAATTGCTTGAAGTTCACAGAAAATAACTGAGCTGGGTGCAGACTTTCTGCTGGGTCAAAGTCCTGTGCTCTCTCTTCTACTTCAAGTTACCTCTAGTTTGAATACATAGAATAATCAGCAAATGTTTTCTAAATGAATGCATGAAAGAATAAGCAAACGAGTGAGCAAACTAAATTGTTACATAAGTTGCAAAGGCAATTATGGAAAAGGGGAAGAAACATTCAGTCAACCAAAAAATGTATGTGTCCAGAATCATGCTAAATCTTGTAAGAAGATAAAATGATTACAGAGCTAGAAAGTATATCAGCAATCATTTAGTCCAGTGGTTTTCAAACTTTCACAAACTCCACAGTAATAGAAATTCAAAAAGAAGATGTTTCCACAGTTATATCTAAATAGAAAAAGACCCAAACTAAACTTCAATCTTAGGTCTTTTTCTTTCTTTCTTTCTCTCTTTTTTGGTTATAAATGAAAGAAAGAAACTTTCCTTTCTTTCCTGAGCTTGATTCTTCCTAGAAATATTACTTGGAATAAATCCTCTGTGCCAACTGTAATTTTCAGAAAACGAGTAAATCAAAACCCAAACCAAGAAGCCCCCAAAACACTTTAATAGGTCTAGTGAGTTTTCGTCTGAATTTCCTTGAAAGCAGACCCTGAGGTCTGTGTACTAGTAGTGTATTTGAGAGGCAAACCCAGGAATACATGAGGTGGTGACAAGTGGGATAGGGGAGAGAATAGAGCCCATAAAACGCTTGTGGATAAACGGGTTTGTACTAAGGTCAACTGGGCACGATTAATGTGGAATCGTGTGAAATTGTGGCGTCATCTGCAGATTCGTTCCTCTGAGGTGTGGGTTGAGGAGTGGTCACTCCCACACACTTCTTATGTCTCTTACAAACTGGAGACTCTGGCGACAATGGGACATCCCTAGGAAGTGTTAGGCGTGCTTGGCAGTTGTCTGCAGATGCCCTCCAAGGTAAGCCAAGAGGTTGTGGTCAGGGAAGGTCAAGACCACTAACCTGGTTAAGATATTTATTTTGCTTTGGATCTTTATCAACATCAGTGATATTCTAAAAGACAAAGGTAAACTGGAGAAAATATAAATATGACAAACAATAAATTGTATCCTTTATACATAAATTATGCAGAAGGAGAGAGTTAAAAAGAAAAAAAAGTTAAAGTTGTAATAGCTAATTTACAAAAGTTGGATAGAAATGGGAAAAAACCCACGGGGGGCGTTCATTCTATCATTAATCTAAGAAGGTGTATTAAAACTGAGTGGCTTTTCCACATATGTTTCCACGGGTACAGTGAAAGGGATTCACGCACAGCTGTTGGGTACAACCTTTTGAAAAGCAATTTGGCTGCCTATGCAATAGACTTTAAAGTTGTTCATTCCATTTGAATTGATCGTCTGAGTTATGAAAATATGTCCCAGGGCAAAAATACACGTTTTTCTTGAAGTACTTGGAATGCTTTAAAACAATAAGGAGTATGCACAGATAATACCATATTGATGGTGAAATATGTCATATATCCATTTGAAGTCTATTATACAAACACTTGGCAAGGAGTTTTCAGCAGCATGGTGTGTTAATGTCATTCATTTGAAAGGAGCAAAGTTTTATCCAGAACACACACAGAACCTCTAACACGACAGTGAGGGCTTGCTCTGTTCTTAGTACTTTTATGCATATTAACTGTTTCAGTTCACTCAAGGGCCCTATGATGTACTGTTCTCATCTTTCCCTTCTAAAGATCGGTCAACTGGACCATTGAAACATTAGCTAAGCACACTGGCCAAGGATACACAGCTAGTGAATGGCAGAATTGGGATTCAGAGTCAGGCAAAGTAGGTGCAAAGCCCAAAGGACTCTTAACCACTCTTTCATTTTTCACGGGAGGCTCTTGAAAGGATAAACTGAACTTGGGTGACTGCCAGGCCCCAGGAAACTGAAGAGGCTTGTGCAGATAGTCCCCTGCTTATGATGGTTCGGCTTAAGTTATTTCTACTCTGTAAAGGTGTGAAAGCAACATACATTCAGTAGAAATTATACTTTGGCTATACCCACACAGCTATTCTACTTTTCATTTTCAGTACAGTTTTCAATACATTATCTGAGATATTCAACCCTTCATTATAAAATAAGCTTTGTATTAGATGACTTTGCCCAGCTTTAGGCTAAGTAAATATTCTGAGCATGCTTGAGGTAGGCAAGGCTAAACTAGGATGTTTGACACATGAAAAATTAAAGTTATGTTAAACGCAAAAATTAAATTCTTGACTTACGATATTTTCGACACGATGGATTTTGGGGAACATAACCCAATTTTAAGGCAAGGAGCATGTTTAAGGGGTGTTGCATACCCCTCCCCACACCTCCTCCCTTCTGCCCCTTCCCCGCTTTTCCTTCATGTTTTCTTCCTGCCTCCATTACACAGCATCCTCTCCACCAGGCGTTACTGTGGTATACAAGGGTATACAGACAAGACAACTTTTCAAGATACCACTCCAGATTTCGTTTATAACCAATCTGAAAGCTAATTTAGAGTTCTCTGAACTAAGAAGTCATAGTTGTCATTAATGTTAATACATATTAATGGTATTAAGGCCAGTAATGATAACAAGTATAACATCTCATGTTTACAGGGATTTACACACAAAATACATCATATGATCATACAATAAACTTGTGTTGTTTGTAGGGTAGACATTAAAATTCCGTTTTTTACAAGAAGAGGACAACAATGAGAGAGACTCACAGTGGCACAATTCTTGCAAGTTAAGATTATTCAGACAGTCCTGAGTCCAAACCCACATTCTTACCTGTTGGGTAGGTTCTTTGGCCTAAGTTTTCTTTCTGTTTTTTTTGAGTTGGAGTCTCACTCTGTCACCCAGACTGGAGTGCAGTGGCCGCTCCCGGCCACCGCAGCCTCGACCTGCTGGGCTCCGGCGATCCTTCCGCCTCAGCCTTCCAAGTAGCTGGAATCACAGGCACG
>NW_007260498.1:1075402-1088563 GCF_000164805.1 Carlito syrichta
TAGGTCTCGCTGCCCAGGCGGGTCTCGAACCCATGGGCTCAGGCAATCCACTCACCTCAGCCTCCCAAAGGCATGGGATTACAGGCTGAGCCACCAAGCCCGGCTAATTTTCTTTCATTAATGTTAAAAATACTCATAGTACAGTCCCCATTAGTTATTATGAGATTGAAATAAGAAAATGTAGAAATTCTAGATGCAAAACCATTGTTCTTTGTTCTTTTTTCTTGTTATACATCCAAGAAGGTATTGTCATCTTTCACTACAGTGCTAAAAAATGGTAAGTTCTGCATGATCCCTAGGTATTGCTATCACTTTTCAAGGTAGAAAGCAACAATTTACTTCCTCAACTTAGATATGATTCTGTAAGAAAAGTCCCACTGCCCGGCAGCAAGGAGTGTGGTTAGCGAAAAGTCTCCGGTTGTTAATTTCTCCAAGATCTGCTTCAGATTATAAGCCAAGATCACACTCTTGTTGGAACAAAGCCCACCTAAGGACCAAACAAATCAATGATAGCAGAGGTCGTCTCTTCTCAGAGAGGCTCTCAGCCAACAACTGAACAAGGCAATGGTGCAAAGGCTATGATCCAGCCATTTCCACTCAAGGTAGGATCCCTCTAATGAATTGTGTCTTTTCCCAGAGCTCTCATTGAACTGGAAGAGACTTTATCTGGGTTTTCTCCCAACTTGATAACTCTCATTGCCCAAACCTCTTTTGGCCTTTGTTCTTTCATGGGTGTTACTTCTGACCATATCTCAGCACGCGCTTCTTAGAGAACACAACTGGCTCATTGTTTAACGAAGCTAGTGAAGGCTACGTTCAGGTTAATGTTTCTTGACTTCAGTACTTTCGACATCTTAGGCCAAATAATTATTTGTTGTGGATTCTGTTCTGTGCATTCAAGAATATTTAGTAACATCTCGGGTCTCAACCCACTAGACACCAATAGCAAACTCCCTCTCAAACAAAAATATCTCTGGATGTGGCCATGTGTCTCCCAGTGGAAGGCCACCTGTTTAGGCAAATTCTTTCACCTTAGCAATGAGAAAACTGAAACCCAAATAGTTAGATTTAGCTATCCAGGTCATAGATAGCTAAACCAAATACGGAATTGTACTTAGAACACAGATTTCTTTTGGTTTTAATTAGTTCCACCTGCTACCAAAAAGTACTGCAGATTGGGTGGTTTATAAATAACATAAATGCATTTCCCACAGCTCCAGAGGCTGGAAGTTCATGATCAGGATGCTGGTATGGTCAGGATTGGGTGAGGGCCTCCTTCTGGGTTGCAGAATGCTTTATTCCAACATCCTCACGTGGTAGAAAGAGAGGAAGTGAGCTCTTTGGTGTCTCATAAGAGCACTAATCTCACTCACGAGGGCTTCTGCTCTATTACCTGATTACTTCTCAAAGACTTTGCCTACAAAAACCATCACTTTGGGAGTTAGATTTAAACACATTAATTATGGGGAAATAAACATTTAGTCCTTAACACTGCCAGTTCTTAGAAATAAAAAAATGAAATTTACAAGAAAAATATCATCATCCTTTATTTTCTTTCTTTTTTTTTCTGAGTCGAAGTCTCACTCTGTCCCCCAGACTGGAGTGCAGTGGCAGCTCCCGGCCACCGCAGCCTCGACCTGCTGGGCTCCGGCGATCCTTCCGCCTCAGCCTTCCAAGTAGCTGGAATCACAGGCACGCGCTACCACGCCCGGCTGGTTTTTTGATTTATTGTAGAGATGAGGTTTCGCCAAGTTGTCCAGGCTGGTCTCGAACCCGCAGGCTCAGGCAATTCACTCTCCTCGGCCTCCCAAAGGAGCGGGATTACAGGCTGAGCCACCGAGCCCGGCCATCCTTTACTTTCAGAATAGAATAGTCTTAGATGAAAAATTCCAGAGCAAAAACATCATTCTCTGTCCTTTTTCTTATTTACACCTCTGTGAAGAAGGTGCTGTAACCTACCACATCCCAGTTCTGAAAACGATGATGTTTTCTCCCCACCTGGGTTGTGAGTCGAAATTGCTTCTGCTTATTTGGTTCCTTATGGAAACACTTGAAAGTCATCGTGGTTCATTATGTGTGAAACTGTAAATTGGTCTCCCGCCAATCAAAGAGCTCTTCTAAGTATCTGCCGTGTGAGGATTGTCTTCTATATAACCTTCTGTGTCATCTTTTGTTAAAAGTTGTCCACAGCATTTGACTTCCCTGACCTCTCCATTGAGATCGGGGGTCTGTGTTCACAAAGCTGTGGCTGCCTGGATCAGGGCTCTTAGACATCGCTGTCACTGTCATCTCCTCATCTGATTGCCTTCTCTGCTCTGGGGACATTCTGTCCATGCGAGGCCAAGGCTTTCAACATCTGATGCCTAATTCCTGAATTCTTCACTCAGTAAATATTTTTTGGAACACATGAATGAATGGTTAAAAAAATTATAGGAATGGACTCGGTGGCTCATTCCTGTAACCTCAGCATTTTGGTAGGCCAGCATGGGAGGATTACTTGAGCCCAGGAGTTAGGGACCAACATAGAGAGACCTCATCTCAAAAAAAAAAAAAAAAATTAGCTAGGCATGGCAGTGTGTACCTATAGTCTCAGCTACTTGAGAGAAAGCATTACTTGAGCCCAGGAGGTTGAGGCTGCAGTGAGCTGTGATCGTGCCACTGAACTCCTGCCTGGGCCACAGAGTGAGACCCCGACTCAAAAAATAAATAAATAAGTGCAAACTACCAGGTATCTATATCAGCTAAATTATTGAAAAAGGAAAAAAATCTATCTCCTTGTTCTTTTGAGTTTGTGTGTTCCTCACCATGCTCTTGGCTACATTCTCAGTTAAAACTAACAAGTAGGGGGGATCTTGAAACAGTCGTGTCAAAATCAGTCCCTTCTGCAAATATCCAGGTCAGGCATTCAGTGTCTGTGCTCATCTCACTGCTGTCTGGACAGCTCTGTGTGATGACATCTCACCTTAACTGTAGCTCATTTTTACCCTCTGCTCTGAGATTTTAAAACCTAATTATGGGATAATGAATTCATAATCCTGCACAGGACAATCTGTAGCTGAGTGACTGACAAAAATAATTCAAATTCTTTTCATAAGCCCTATTCTATTCATTACGAGGCATTATTATGGAACAATAGTGATTACAAAAATCCTCAGGAAAAAAAAAATCTGTAAAAGTAGGACTGTACTTATTTAAATATTGTTTATCCAGGTATTTGTTATAATAAGATAATGATCTTACCGTGAATTAGCTATTGAGTGAGATGTTCTGGTTGTTTGTAAAGTTTAATTCTATACCAGAAAATAATCTTGGAATGTAGTCACTGAAACAGCTAATGAATAAATATGAAGCTTATTTTCAAGTCATTTACACATTAGAAAATGTAGGTTTTAGCCTTCATTATTTTATCACATTCAATGTAAAATTATAGACAGTCTTTGTCTTGGTAAGTGAAATAATTTGGATACATCAATCACAGCAAGAAAGACAAAGTTTAACATTTCTCATATATTAATTCTGATTTGCCATTTGAGTTTTAGCTTGAAAGGGCAAAGAAATATTTCTTTGGTATAATTAGTGTATATCTCATTGCTTGAACAGTAATGTGTATTTAATCAAACACTATTTATTAAGCAACACTATTTACTTATCACTGTGCTGGCTTTTGAAGTATAGGGGCATATAAAGAATATTAAAATATGATTATGACCGTAAGAGGTACTGCACTCTTACTGAGAAGAGCACATACATACACACATGAATGAATACAGAAATGTGTCAGTTGATATTTTTATTTGAACTTGAAAGTTCCTTCACTCTGGAAGGCGCATTTTGGAGGGTAACATGGCAAACACTAAAAGTTTTCTTTAAAATTTAGATTTCGGCTGGGTGTCGTGGCTCAAGCCTATAATCCCAGCACTTTAGGATGCCAAGGTGAAGGATGGCTGAGTCTGCAGGTTAGAGACCAGCCTGGGCAACTTGGCAAGACCCGTCTCTACAATAAATCAAAATATTAGCTGGCATGGTGGCGTGTGCCTGTAGTTCTTGGAAGCAAAAGATCACCTGAGTCTAGCAGGTCCAGGCTGCGATGGCCATGAGCGTGCCACTGCACTGCAGCCTTGGCTACAGAGTGAGACCCCAGCTCAAAAATTGAAAAAAATAAGATGAGCAAGAAGAATCATTCTCAAGTGTAGATGCTCACTGAAATAACCCGGAAACCTAATTTTTTTTTTTAAGTTTCAGTCTCACTGTGTCTCCCAGGCTGGAGTGCAGTGGCACACTCATGGCCATCGTAGTCTCAATCTGCTGGACTCGGGCTATCCTTTGGCTTCAGCCTTCCAGGTACCTGGAACCACAGGCACATGCCACCATGTTCAGCTAATTTTTTGATTTATTGTAGAAATGAAGTCTCACCAAGTTGCCCAAGCTGGTCTCTAACCCCTGAGATCAGACAATCTTCTCCCCTCTGCCTCTCAAAGTGCTGCAATTACAGGCGTGAGCCACCGCGCCCGGCTTTCACCATTTTTAAAACTGCAGTGAGGGTGTCAGTTACTGTGTTATCTAGGGTACATAGGGGTTCTCATTCACAAGATCTGGTGGGAGGGGCCTGAGATTCTGTATTTCCCACAGGTGATATTAAAGCCGCTGATCTGTGCTCTGTTAAACCCAGAACCCTAATCAGAGAAAGAGAGAGAGAGAGAGAGAGAGAGAGAGAGAGAGAGAGAGAGAGAAAGAGACCACAAAGAGCCAGCTCCAATGCAAACACACGAGGGTCTTTATTCAGGCTCGAATCTGGGCTCATGCATGAAGCCAGTAGAGGCTTCATGGACGACAGCGTTGATCCAGTATGGCAAGCAGTTTTTATGCACAATTACAGAGGGAGGGGAAAGAACTTTAAACTTGATTTTACATGATTGGGTAATTTCTCCTAATGGGTACAGGAACATTTGGTATTGGTAGGTGCCTTTCGTGGGCTGTAACCTGACTGCCCGTGATTGACAGAAACCCACTTAACAGGCAGAGTGGAATGTCAGATAAGCTAAGTTCACACAGTCACTGCGTATAAAGTAACCTGAGCAACCTGGAGGTTACATTAGCTATTAAGTTTGCTGATTCACCCCAAGGAATGCTTAGGAAAGCTTGTTTGCTTAACGTTTACATGACATAACATGGTCATTATGGGACAACAAAAGCCTAACTTAACAAAGTTTTATATATGAATGCTGCAAACACATACAGTGAATGTGGGGTAGAAATTCACACAGTACTAGTTCTGGGAATTTATAAAATATCACAAATATCTTATAGCACGGCGGTTTTTGTAAAGGTCTTTGATTCCTTCAGGTTTACGTAGCCACTGCGTGTAAATTAACACTAGCATGGGAGCCGGTGATTTAAATCAACATAAAGCCCACCTAGAGAACTGCTAGCGTCTCAGAGTCTACTGTGATAGCAAAGGAATGCCTGAAAGGGGCTTATCGCTTTAACATTTACATCCCGTTGTAAAACCAGAAGTCAGCATGGCAATTGGGACTGACAAGGCTTAACCCAAGAGTTCTAAATACAAACACTTCTTAAGCCATTATAACTACACAATCAGTCACTACCCGGCACCCGACATATGCCTAATTCTACGGGGTCTGAGGTAGGATTTAAAGTACTAAGATTTCATAAAGTACAATGAACATGAGGTAGGAATACCCAAAATATATAGTAAACATGAGGTAGGGATATATGAAATATAGTGAACTAAACACTACTTTTACAGCAAGTATGGCTTTTTAAGTTTCTTGGTTTCTTGGGTCTCTCAATAGCATGCTCTTAACCTAAGTCTATTACTGTCCTCTCATGGTCTATGCTTTAAGTGGCAAGATTTTTGCTGGCAATTTTGTCTTCTTTAAGCTGGAGATGCCTCTTGGTGTGCGGTAATCACCAGTCTTCAGTTACTGTGCTAAGTACGTAGCCAATGTAACCTACACTACGGTTATAAAGGAGACTTCAATTCAACTTCCCTCACACTGTTCATGTCATCAGGGAGACTTGTCTCTCCTAAGATGAATTACATCTGGTTTTTTTAAGGTTATTTTAAACCTTTTTATTTTTCTGTTGAGTAGGAAAAGACTGCTTGTCATTCCAGCTCTGAAGCTTGTACATCATTTCAGGCCACACCTATCTTCCCCCCGCTCTAGGGTTCTAGATTTGACATATTACATAATCACCTGGGAAAACTTCACAGCACACCCAAGGTCTGGGCTGCCCCCAGACACACAAGTCAGTATCCCTGCAGGTGAGGGACAATTTAAAAACTGTCCCCGTGATTCCATCATGCAGCCATGGCCGTGCACCACTACGTCACCTAGTTTTCTAATGCCATTAACTTGAATTTGTATTCAATTAGCACACAGTAGTCTTCTATTATGTGCCGGTGTTATGCTGGATTGTGAAACTGATGAAAATATACAAGATAAATGCAGACATGTATCATGATGTTGCTATCATTCACTTCACTATTTTTACAGCAACTCAATGGAGTAGAGATTGTTGTTACAGCTCTCCTTTGGCTGAGGAAACTGAGACTCAGACGGTCATAAAATCTGTCCAGGATTCCAAGCTACTAAGTGGGAATTTTTTTTTTTTTTTTTTTTGAGTTGGAGTCTAACTCTGTCACCCAGACTGGAGTGCAGTGGCTGCTCCCGGCCACCGCAGCCTCGACCTGCTGGGCTCCGGCGATCCTTCTGCCTCAGTCTTCCAAGTAGCCGGAATTACAGGCAGGCGCTACCACGCCCGGCTGATTTTTTGATTTATTGTAGAGATGAGGTCTCGCTGCCCTGGCAGGTCTTGAACCCGCGGGCTCAGGCAATCCACTCACCTCAGCCTCCCAAAGGCGCGGGATGACAGACTGAGCCACCGAGCCCGGCAGCTAAGTGGGAATTTAAACCACAAACGCTCAGTGACAAGGCAATGCAACTTTCTAAAAGGTGGTGGCAGAGTGTGTGATAAGGCTGAAAAAAATGTTGTGGGACCATAGAAGCAGTTTTACTCTCGGAATTTTGTTTTTCTTTTTTTGTAATTTCTCATCTTGGATTTCTTGTTCTTCTTTCATGACTAATGGGTTATCTGCTCAAGTACAGGTCAAATTCTTAAAGTCAAGCACCGGTTTTTAAATTATATGATTGAATATTTCACCCTAGAGCATAGCATAAGACAAGACTGAACACAAAGGAAATTTTCTCATTCTCTTTCCCATGTATGTACACATTTACATTTACAGTTAAGCTGTCTTTTAGATCTCAAGTCTACAGACTTATACTGCCACTATTGGTCAAATCAATAGTTTTTTTTTTAAAACTTCTAATTTAATGTTATTATTTTTCTCCTTTTCTTATTCAATCCGCGTTCTCATTCTTATCTACTTCACCATTAACTATTCCCTTTAATGTCTTTAAATATATGTTCTTTCATTCCACCTTCCATATGTTTCCTGGATGCCGATAATGCCTAAAATTCACATATATTATTATTCCGTGTGTTTGTAGCTATATAAACCATATTTCACTTTAAATTATTTTTAAATTTGTATTTTGGATTCAAGGGGTATCTATAGCTCTAAATAAGAAAATGCAATATTTGGATTTCGGTTTTTGTGTTAATTCACTTAACATAATGGCCTTCAACTGTATCCACATTGCTGCAAAGGATATAATTTCATTTTTTTATGGCTCAATAGTATTCCATGGTATATATGTATTACATTTTTTTTTCTAAATCCAATTCACTGCTGATAGGCGCCTAGGTTGGTGTCAAGACATTGCTTTTATGAATAGTGCTGCAATGAGCATTCGTGTAGGTGTCTTTTTGATGGAATGATTTATTTTCCTTTGGATATATACCCAGTAGTGGGATTGCTGGGTCTAATGATGGGTCTATTTCTAATTCTTCAAGCTACTTTTCACAGGGGCTGAACTAGTTTACATTACCACCAACAGTGTAGGAGTGTTTCCTTTTCTTTGCAACCTTGCTTATATCTGTATTTTTTAAAACTTATTAATAATAGCCGTTCTGACAGGTATAAGGTGATATACCTGTTGGTTTTGATTTGCATTTCTCTGATGATTAGTGATATTGAACTTTTTTTATATGTTTGTTGGCTTGTATGTCTCCATTGAGAATTGTCTGTCCTTTGCCAACTTTTTATGTGTGTTTTCCTTTTTTTCTAGGTCAACTTTTTAATGGAGTTATTTGCTTCCTCTACCACCTTGTTTATATTCCTCATAGATTCTGGATATTAGTAATTTGTTGGAAGCAGAGTTTGCAAATATTTTCTCCCATTCTGTAGGTTGTCTATTTACTCTGCTGATCCTTCTTTATTTTCTATGCAGAAGTTTTTTTAGTTTAATTAGGTTCCACTTGTCAATTTTTGTTTTTCCTGCTTTTGCTTTCAAAGATTTGGTCATAAATGTGTTGCCTAGGTCAATGTCTAGAAGATTGTTTTCTAGACTTTTTTCTAGAATTTGTGTAGTTTGAGGTCTTACATTTAAGCATCATCAGTTAATTTATGTGTGTGGTAAGAGGAAGCAGCCCAGCTTCATACTTTTGCATATGGTCAATCAGTTTCCACAGCACCATTTACCAAATAGGTTGTCCTTCACCAAATATTTATTTTTTTCATCTTTATCAAAGATCAGTTGGTTATAGGTCAGTGACTTTATTTCTTGGTTTTCTATTCTGTTGCATTGATCTATGTACCCATTTTTGGTACCAGTAACATGCTGTTTTAGTTACTTAAACCTGTAGTAAAATTTGAAGACTGGTCATGTGATGCCTCCTGCTTTATTCTTTTTGCTTAGGATTGACTTGGCTATTTAGTTTCTTTTTTGCTTCCACATAAATTTAATTTTTAATTTTTATTTTTCAATTTTGAGACCTATGAAAAGTGCTGGTAGCTTGACAGGGATTGCATTGAATCTGTAGATTGCTTTGGACACTATGAATATTTTAACAGTAGGGAACTAAACACCTTACACCTAAACTATTTCTGGGTAAGCAACAAAATCAAGATAGAAATTTTAAAAATGAAAATAAAGACACAACTGACCAAAATCTCTGGAATGCTGCAAAGGTAGTGTTAAGAAGAAGGCTTACAGCATCACATGCCCACCACAAGGAAATTGAAAGATCTTAAATAAGCAACATTTCACCCAAGAGAACTAGAAAAAAGACAAAAAAACAAAAACTAAATCCAAAGCTAGCATAAGAAAATAAATAATAAAAATCAGAGCTGAACAAACCAAACCGAGACTGAAAAAGTCATGAAATAGATCGGTGAATTGAAACGTTGTTTTTTGAAAGAATTAACAGGACTGATAGAGCATTGACCAAATGAACAAAAACAGGAAGAAAATCCCAATAAATATAGTCAGAAATGAAAAAGATGATGTTACAACTGATTGCAAAGAGACATAAAAGATTCTCAGGGATTATGATAACTATTTATATGCATATCAGCTAGAAAAACCAAGGAATATCGATAAATTACTAGAAACACACACAAGATTGAAACAAGAAAAAAATTAAACCCTGAGCAGACCAATATGAGCCACAGAATTGAATCAGTTGAAAAAAACCCCTGGATATATTGCTGGATTTTACCAGATGTACAAGGGTGTACAAGGAAGAGCTGGTACTAATCCTACTGAAACTGTGCTAAATAATTGAGGAAGGTAGACTCCTAAACTACTCCTTAACTCATTCTACAAAGCCAGTATCACCCTGATACCAAAATCTGACAAAGACACAGCAACGAAAGAAAATTACAGGCTGATATCCCTGATGAACATAGACACAAAAATTCTCAACCATATTTTCTTTTCTTTTTTAAAATTTTTTTAAAATTTATTTTTTAAATTTATTTTTTCTTATTGTAACGATGTGGGGTACAATTCAGGGTTAGGTACCCTTGTGGATGAACTATGCCCCTCCCTCCCCTAGCAGTTTCCCTCAATTGCCAATCCCACTACTGCCTATCCCTTTTTTATAGTAGTATAATTGTTCAAGGTCCGCTGATGAGTGAGTACATATGGTACTCTATTCTTTGTTTTTGTGATGGACCACTGAGTATGATCAACTCTAAATCCACCCAAGTTGCTGCGAAGCCCATATGCTTGTCCTTCTTGATGGCTGCATAATAGTCCATTGTGTATATACACCACGTTTTTTAAATCCAGTCCAGCTTCGATGGGCAACACCCTAAATGCCCATGCCGTAAGAGATAAGATAGACAAGTGGGACCTCATCAAACTAACGAGCTTTTGCAAAGCAAAAGAAATCATCAAGAGAGCAGGGAGACAGCCACAGATTGGGAAAAAATATTAGCCAGTTGTATATCTGACAGAGGCCTAACATCTAGGATCTACCAGGAACTCAAACGCACTAAAAGGAAAAAAAAAAACAACCCCTTTAAAAAGTGGGCAAAAGTTATGAACAGACACTTCTCAAAAGAAGACATACGGGCAGGCAACAGACACATGAAAAAGTGTTCAGCCTCACTCATCATCAGAGAAATGCAAATCAAAACCACAATGAGATACCACCTAATGCCAGTAAAAACAGTCATCATTAATAAAACAAACAGCAACAGGTACTGGCAAGGATGTGGAGGAAAAGGAATGCTTCTACACTGCTGATGGGAATGCAAACTCGTGCAACCTTTTTGGAAGACAGAGTGGCAATTTCTGAAAGAACTAGAAATTAACCTTACATATGACCCAGCAATTCCACTATTGGGAATATACCCGGAGGAACCCAAATCATTCTTCAAAAAAAAATACATGCATACGCATGTTTATTGCATTTCTATTCACAATAATAAATTTTATTACCTTTTTTTTTTTTTTTTGAATTGTAGTCTCACTCGGTCACCCAGACTGGAGTGCAGTGGCCACTCTCCCGGCCACCGCCGCCTCACCTGCTGGGGTCCAGTGATCCTTCCGCCTCAGCCTTCCGAGTAGCCGGAATTACAGGCATGCGCTACCATGCCCAGCTGATTTTTTGATTTATTGTAGAGATGAGGTCTCGCTGCCCAGGCGGGTCTCGAACCCTTGGGCTCAGGCAGTGCACTCACCTCAGCCTCCCAAAGGCGTGGGATTACAGGCTGAGCCACCAAGCCTGGCTTTATTTCCTTTTAATACTCTCTTTGAGTCTAAACAGGTTGCCAAATTAAATGTGGCTCATTGTTTCTGATTATTACATTTTATTTTACAGTGTGCATTTATACATTTTGACTTATTATTTCTCCTTCTTATAACAGTCTAAGTTGTTTTATCCATTGTATTTACCTGCACAAAATAAGGCTGATAATGGGTTTCGTTACAACATACAATACAAAAGCTTAACTGAGATATGTAATATAGAGAGTGGTTTTGGGGTCAAATACTTCATATCCCAAAGAGAGTTTGATCTTCCAAAGATAAGTGCCAGTTCACTCTTCCACTGACAATTTCAGTTATTCATATCGTCTTACATATTATTAGATATTTGTAAAAATTTGTGAAACCGATTGGTATCAAATTTCACTACTTTAATTAATATTTTTCTGATTATTAGAAAGTGTACACATATCAGTATACTTAATAGCCAAACCTCTTTGGTTAAATCCTCTTTGATTAAGTATACTTAATCCTCTTTGGTTAAAAAGTCTGCTTATATGCGTTGTTCATTTTTCTTTTTCTAACAGGTCTTTTTTAAAAAGTGTAGAAATTTTTTACATTAACCATTTCTAGGCTTTGAAAATATTTTATTATGACAACAATGAGATAACTTGTCTAACAAGGTACTTTTTCAGATAGGAAGTAATAGTTAGATATAGAATTCCAGGTTGATTTATTTTATCTCCTTATTTTTATTGTTTTCTAGTTTCTATTGTCACTGTTAAAATATTTAATGGCAGGCTATTTTTTCCTCATTTACATGTAACCAATATTTTTTTCTCTCTAGTTGCTTTTAAAATATCATTTAAAAAGTATTTATTTAGTAGATTCCAAGTAAGTTTACTACAAAACTTTTGAACATGTATTATTTTTCCTTTATCTTTCTCAATTTTTTTGTTTCCTACTATGGAACTGTATGGCCCTGTCAATTTTAGAAAAAAATGTACTCATCAACTCTTTAACTCTTTAACAAAAGTGCTCCATACCACATTTATGAACTCCTTTTAGACATATCTTGGACTTCTAATTGCAGACTTAAATTTTCTTAATTTTTATGTTTTACATGCATTTACCTCTTTGTGATAGGTGAAGAGTTACTTCCTCAGCTGTATGTTTCAGTTCACAAACATTACTTTCAGTAGTGTCTAATTCAAAAGGTAATGTATAGTTAATATTTTTAAAGAGATTTCTGTAATTGCACTTTTAAAACTTCTAATAGTCTTTTTAACTTTTCCTTTTCTTTATTCAAGAATTTAACTATTTTCTTCTTTTTATTAAATTATTATATATCTATAATATTTGTAAACATACACTTTGCAAAGTCTTTAGTTTGTTATATTTTCTGATTTTAAAAATATGCAGGTTTTACTTTACATATGTGCTATGTCTGCTGAATGTTCATCCAAGGTGAGAATATTATATAAGTATTTTTTTAATATTGTAAAGTAAGCTTATTTTTATTGAGGCTTCATTTGTGGAGATCATGCTAGTATAGTTTTGCCATCGTTTGTGAACTGTACCAGTGATAACATTAGCACTGGCATAGATTTAGGCTAATTTTGGGTTTTAAGGCCACATAGGCATGACACATTTAAACCCAGTATGCACAAGCAGCAAGCCTAATATGTCAGCAGAGCCTATGTTTTCTCTTTCCAAAACTCTGGTTGGGAACATATTTTATCATTGGCCCTTTGGATTGGAGGGTGGATTTTTTGTTTGTTTGTTTGTTTGTTTGTTTGCTTTTTTTCATTAATCAGTATTTTTTATTATGGTTTTGTGGGGTACAGTTAAGGGTTAGGTGTACAATGACGTTTCATTCAGGCACCCTGTAGATAAGAAGTGTTTTCCCATCCCCCGACAGATATTTGCTACTGTTAATCCCATTCCCCTCCCCCCCATTGTTTCCCAGTACCATCAGTCATTTTCTTATAGTATTGCATTGGAGTTCAAGGTCCAT
>NW_007260499.1:0-11925 GCF_000164805.1 Carlito syrichta
CCTCCAGCCATCCTCCCTCCTAAGTCTCCCAGAATGCTGGAATTCCAGGCATGGGCCACTGTGTCTGGCCTTCTGGTTCGTTTTCGAAAAAGGATCGAGGCCATACTCAAGGGCTCAGCCTCATCATCCCAGCACTTTTGGAGGCTGAGGCTAGAGACTGGCCCAAGACCACAGGTAGTGACCCTGGGAAACTTGGTGAGACCTCATCTCTACCTTCCTTCCCAAATGACCTGGGCGTGGTGGCACGTGCCTGCTTGTTTGGGCTCCTCAGAAGTCCAGGGAAAGGCACTCTGGAGCCTGGCAGACTGAGGCATGCTGGCCAGAAGTGAGCCACCGCCCTCCAGCCTGAGCAATGGAGTGAGACGCTGATTGAAAGAAATAAAAGAAAAAAGGAAAATAAAGAAGAGTATCCATTTGTCTATGGAGTTGGGATCATTGAGAACAGACAAAGATCATTTGGGAAGGAGTCCCCAGGCTTGAACCTAGAGGTCCTCAAACATGGTGTATAGGCAGATATTTGGGCTGTGGCTTTGGGAGGCCGAGATGGGGGACTGCTTGATACCAGGAGTTTGAGACCAGCCTGGGCCATGTAGCAAAACCTTGTCGCTTCATGGAACACAAACACTGGAGTCACACGTGGTGGTCCCAATGTTCCTGGTTACACTGGATGCGGTGGTCACGTTACAGGGCAATCCTTTGCATTTCCGCTCCTGACAGACATGCGAGTCCAGGCTGGGCACCATGGCTTACAGCCATCAGCCCTGCACCCTGGAAAGCTGGGGTGGGAGGCCGCTTGAGCCCAGGGGTCAAGAGACTAGCCCAGGTGAGGTGGCCAGACCTCATCTTGGCAAGAGGATCCCAACATTGAGTCAGGAGTGGTTGTCCCAGGAGTTCTGGCTGCTCGGAGGCTGACTCCAGTGACAGAAAAAACACCTCCCACATGCGTCATGATGGGCATCCAGGACTCCCCACGAGGGCGGGGGATGATGGAGTGGTCAGCAGAGGAAGGGGCTGTCCCCCCACCCAAAGGTGGCATACAAGGTGACCAGAAACTGGGTTGGCCATGGCATTGCCACTCTACCTTAATAGCTCTGTGTTCAAAGGCCTCCCTAGTTCAGGGTCGTCTGTTCTGTGAGCTCACACACGTCTTACTGTGGGACATGAGTGTGGAGGGTGGAGACAGGCTTTCTGGGGAGTGTGGTCAAAAACGCAGGAAGGATGTGTCCGGTGGCCAGCTTTGAAACCTCTCATGAACGACAGGCCAGAGAATGTCTTTTCCTCTCCCATGCCTGAGGGTGAATCCTTGCCCTGAGTGCTAGGGGTGGTGGTGGTGGTGGTGGTGGTGATTATTATTTACAGTCAGAACCCTCCTCTCTCACACAGGTCAGAGCTCAGTGACATGCTCATAGCCACTGCAGATTCCACCTGCCGTGCTTAGTTGATCCTTATGCCTCAGCCGACCAAGTAGTTGGAGCCATAGGCCTGCATCACCATGCCTGGCTAAACCTTGGATTTATTTTTGATGGCCGAGACAAGGTCTCACTCCATGTCCTAGGCTGTTTTCAAACCCACAGGCTTAGGCTGTCCATTTGCCTGGGCCTCTAAATCGTTTGGATGCCAGGCTGAGCACTTGAGCCCGGCCTGTGGTTGTGGTGGTGGTGGTATTTGCGACTATTATTCTGAGTCAGAGTCCCACTCTGTCACCCAGGCCAGAGTGCAGGGGTCCACTCTCAGCCACTGTGGCCTCCACCTGCTGGTCTCCAGTGATCCTTCCACCATGACCTCCCAGGTGGCCTGATGATAGGCCTTTGCCACCACACTCATACTTTTTTTGGCTTCTTGTAGAAACTATGTGTTGCTATGGTGCCCATTCTGGTCTTGAAACCAGGGGCTCAAGCCATTCTCTTGCCTCAGCCACCCTGAGCGCTGGGATGACAGGCGTGAGCCCCCATGCCTGGCCTCCTCACCCTTCTCAGACCCTTCCATGAGACCTGAAACCTTTCAACAATGCTGTACTCTGGATAGGGCAGCTGGAGTCACCCGCCGACACTCCTCATGGGAAGTGCCTGGTGCAGGGGTGTGTCTCTGCCTGGGCACCCACACCTAGGCCTGCCTCGCTGCAAAGTGTTGATCTGCAAGCTCACCCAGGGCTTGCCTGGGAGAAAGGGAGGGCATGACTCTCAAACCTTCCAGGGGCGGGGATGGCTGGGTGACTCACGCTTGTCTCCTCGGCCCTCGGGAGGCCAAGACTGTAAGATTTTTGGAGCCCTGGAGCTCGAGAGCAAGTTGGATATCATAGCAAGCCCCATCCTCAACCCCAAGAAAAACCCAGAAAACCTTGGTTGATGGCAGGCCTCAGCGGGAGGTTCACCTCCGACCCAGAGTTCAAGAGCAGCCAGGGAGACAAGAAGGCAGAACAAATGCAAAGTCTATTGCTGCAGCAGTTTGGGTTATCCAGGCTGAGAGGATGGCCTGAGTTCGGCAGTTTGAGAGAAGCCTCAGCAAACTAGTAAGGAAAGAAAGAAATAAAGAAAGAAGGAAAGAAAGAAAGAAAGAAAGAAAGAAAGAAAGAAAGAAAGAAAGAAAGAAGGAAGGAAGGAAGGAAGGAAGGAAGGAAGGAAGGAAGGAAGGAAGGAAGGAAGGAAGGAAAGAAAGACATTCTCCCGCAAACATTCTGCCCTCAGTACTTCCCCGCAACACCACACATGTGAGGGTCCCCCAAACTCAGCACCATCCAGCCCCAACCCCCCAATGGCTGCCCCTGCTTTGGGGTGGGAGTACCCGAAGCTCCCTGGTTGGGTTCCTGCTGGCTCTCCTCTCCCAGGGGAGAAATGTGCCCCAGTCAGGCCAACCATCTGACTCGGCAATGAGGACCTTCCACCAAGAAAAGTTGGGGACACATCCCTCACCCAGGGACATTTCTTCCCCTACAATCCCATTGTTCCTGGCTCTAAAGTCAGTCACCCTGTGAACACAGCACGTGCAGTTGAGAATGTGTGTAAGATTCTGATGTTTTTGGAGACAAGGTCTGGCTCTGTGGCCCCTGGCTGGGGCCCAGGGACAAGACCTTCATTCTCTGCCAGTCTCAAACTCACGGGCTTCAGAGATCCTCCAGCCTCAGCCGCCAGAGTGGCTGGAATGATGGGCACCTCGATTTCAGACCCCCTGTTTTGATGGGTGTGGAGACGGGGTCTCCCTACATCTCCCGGTCTGGCCATGGGTTCCTGGGCTCCAGTCATCCTCCTGCCTTGGCCTCCCAGAGCGCTGGGATTCCAGGCATGGGACGCTGCACCAGGGCTTCTGGTTCATTTTCGACAAAGGATCGAGCCTGAGCTCGGGGGCTCAGCCTCGTCATCCCAGCACTTTGGGATGTGAGGCCAGCGGCTGGCCTGAGCATGTGGGCTGAGACCTGCCCCGGAAAATTGGCAAGATCACATCTACCCTCCATCCCAAATGGGCTGGGCGTGGTGGTGTGCGTCTGTTGTTCCTGCTCCTCAGAAGGCCAGGTAAAGCCTCGCCGGAGGCCAGCGAGCCAAGGATGCAGTGGCCGGAAGCGAGTCACCACCCTCCAGCCTGGGCAAAGGAGTTAGATTCCAAATCAAATACATAAAGAAAAAATGAAAAAAAATAAGAGCATCCATTTGTGTATGGAATTGTGATCTTTGTGAACAGACAGAGATCATTTGAGGAGGCTCCAACCTTGGGACTAGAGTACCCATATGAACGGTGCATCAACAGACAGTCGGGATGTGGCTTTGAGATGCCGAGGTGGGGGACCACTGGAGTCCGGGAGTTCGAGACCAACCTGGGCTAAGTATCAAGACCTCGTTGCTCCCTGAAATGCAAACCCTGGAGTCACGTGTGGTGGTGCCCATGGTCCCTGCAACACGGGATGTGGTGGCCTCCATCACCGTGTGTTCTTTGGCATGCCCCCCAATGACATAACGTGCGAGTACAGGCCAGGCACTGTGACACATGGCCGTCAACCCCATGCATTGGGAAGAAGAAGCGGGAGTCTGTCTGAGCCCAGGGGTTGGAGACAAGCCTGGGCGAGGTGGCCAGACCTCATCTTGTTGAGAGGTCCCCAAAATCGAGTCAGGCATAGTGGCACCTGGAGTGCCAGCTGCTCGGGGGCTGAGGTGGGAGGACAGACTGAGTCCATCAGGCCAAAGCTCCAGGAGCCACGATCATGCCGCCATGTCCCAGCCCCGCCGATGGAGACTACGGAGACAAAAAAGACGTTTCCCATGTGCATCATGATGGGCGTCCATGGCTTCCCAGGGAAAGGTTTGCATAGGTGATATATGATGGAGTTATCAGGAGAGGAGGGGCCGATCCCCTCCTGACGGTGGCAGACCGGGAAACCTGGGCTGGATGTGGCATTGATGGACTGCCTTGATCACTCTGTGCATGACAGACACCTTAGCTGGGGGACGTCTGCTACGTGAGCTCTCACACATCGTTGCTGTGGGCATGTGTGTGGAGGGTGGAGGCAGACCTTCTGGGGAGCATAGCCCAAGTTGCAGAATCGACGTGCCAGAAGGTCACTTTGAAACCTCCTGCAAACGACAGGCTGGAAAGTGCCTTTTCCCCTCCCATCCCTGAGGGTGACTCCTTGTGCTAAGTGGCAGGGGTGGTAGTGGTGGTGGTGATTGTGATTAATATTATTAGAATCAGAATCCCACTCTGTCACTCAGGCCGGAGCACAGGGGCATGTCACTGCCACTGCAGACCACCTGCCGGGCTCAAGCAATCCTCACGCCTCAGCCCCCAGAGTGTCTGAAACCACAGGCCTGTACCACCACGACTGGCTAATCTTTGGATTCATTTTGATGGCTGAGACAAGTTCTCGCCCCATGTCAAACCCGACGGCTCAGGTCATCCACTAGTCTGGACCTCCATAGGGTTGGGAAGCCAGACTGTGCCCCTAAGTCTGGTCTGTGTTTGTGGTGGTGGTGGTGTTTGTTCTTATTATTCTGAGTCGGTGTCATGCCCTGTCGCCCAGGCCTGAGCACAGGGGCCTGCTCTCAACCAACGCAGCCTCCACCATCTGGGCTTTGGCTATCCTCCCCACTCCTGAGTAGCTGGAATGACAGGCATATGCCAACATGCTCAGATAACTTTTTAGCTTCTTGTAGAGACGAGGATTTACCAAGGTACCCAGGCTTGTCTCAAACCCAGGGGCTCAGTCCATCCTCTCACCTTGGCCTCCCAGAACACTGGGATGACAGGCCTGAGCCACTGCACCCGGCCAGCCCACCCCTCTCGGGACTCACCACGAGGACCGCTCCCTTCTGATGACCTGGGACCCCAGTGAGGGTGGCCACTGTCATCCACAGACCCCTCCCATGAGGAAGTGTCTGAGGCAGGGGCATCTCACCTCTGAGGCACCCACCTGCCTCATTCCCCATGGGTGGACCTGCTCGCCCTCCCTAGGGCCACCTTGGGGAAAGGGAGGGTGTGATACTCAAACCATCTGGGGAGCAGGGATGGCCTTGTTGACTCATGCCTGTCTCCTTGGCACTTGTGCAGGCTGAGACAGGAAGATGGCTGGAGCCTGGTAGCTCGAGACCAGGCTGGACAAGATAGCAAGCCCCCACCATGACCAAAAGCAAAATCCAGAAATCCTTGGGTGAGGGCTGGCCTCAGCGGGAGGATCACCTCCGGCTCAGAGTTCAAGATCAGGCAGGAAGACAAGGATGTCGACCAAATGGAAAGCCTGTTTTTGTAGCAGTTTGGGAGGCCCAGGCCAAGAGGATGGCTTGAGTTGGGCGGTTTGAGAGCAGCCTGGACAACTGAGTGAGGAAAGAGAAGAAAAGAAAGTAAGACAGAAAGAATGAAAGGAAGAAAGGAAGAAAAAAGAAAGAAACAATGACATAAAGAAAATGTAAGTCAACAAAGAAATTCTTTCACCTAAAAACCTTCTGTCTTCAGTCCTTCCCCCCTCTGTTGCCACCACATATGCGACTCTCCCAAGCTCAGCACCTTACAGTCCCAATCACCCCAATGGCTGCCACCACTTTTTTGTGAGAGTTCCAGAGACTCCCTGGCCTGGTTCCTGCCGACTCTCCTCTCCTAGGTGAGAAACGAACCCCAGACAGGCCGGACATTCAACTCAGCAATGAGGACCCTATGCCAAGAAAGGCGAGGGACACATCCTTCCCACCAAGTCCCATTCTTTTCTGGTTCTAAAGCCAGTCGCACTTTGAGCACACCATGCGCAGTTGAGAATCTTGTATGATTCTGAATTTTGGAGACAGGGTCTGGCTCTGTGGTCCAGGCTGGAGACCGGGGACATGACCATTGTTTACTGCCATCCTTGAAATCACGGGATCTGGTGTTCCTCCCACCTCAGACTCTGTAGTGGCTGGGATGATGGGCACCAAGTCCCCAGATCCCCTCTTTGGAAGGGTGCAGAGATGGGGTCTCCCTGCAAGGCCTGGGCTGGCCTTGACCTCATGGACTACAGCCATCCTCTTGATTCGGTCTCCCAGTGCACTGGGATTCCAGGCATGTTTTGCTGCGTCCAGTCTTCTGGTTCATTTTAGATGAAGGATCGAGGCAGGGCTCGGGGACTCAACTTCTATCGATCTGGTTTCTTGGAAGGTCTGTGGGGGATGGCTTGGCAGAGCCTGGTGGGCTGAGTTTGTGCTGTCTGGGAGTGAACCACCACCCTCAGGCCTGGGTGAGGAGTGAGACACTCACTGAAATATTAAAAAATAAAAGGAAAGAGCCGGGTTCAGTGACTCAGCCTGTAATCCTGTGCCTTTGGGAGGCCGAGGTGAGTGGATTGCCTGAGCCAATGAGTTCGAGACCTGCCTGGACAGTGAGACCACATCTCTACATAATCAAAAATCAGCCGGCATGGTTGCACATGCCTGTAATTCCGGCTACTCGGAAGGCTGAGGTTGAAGAATCGCTGGAGCCTAGCAGGCAAGGCTGCGGTGGCTGGGAGCGGCCACTGCACTCCAGTCTGGGTGACCGAGTGAGATTCCAACTCAAAAAATAAAATAAAATAAAAGGAAAGAAAAGAAGACTAACCGTTTGTGTATGGAGTTGGGATCATCATGAACAGACAGAGATCATTGGGGAAGGAAGCTGTAGTCTTGGTCATAGAGTTCCTGAAAGACAGTCAATCAGCAGTCAATCAGGCTGTGGCTTTGGGAGGCGGAGTCAGGGGCAAGCTGGAGCCCAGGAGTTCAAGACCAGGCTGGGCCATGTAGCAAGACCTTGTAGCTCCCCAGAATGCAAGCACTGAAGTCACTCATGGTGGTGCCCTCAGTTCTGGCTACACGGGATGTGGTGGCCTCTTTCCGGGCATTCCTTTGAGTCACCACCACCAACAGAACATTCGAGTCCAGGCTGGGCACCATGGCTAAAGTCAATCAGCCCTGTGCAATGGGAGTTTGAAGTGGGAGATTGCCTGAGCCCAGGAGTCGGAGACCAACCCTGGCTTGTGTGGAGAATGGAGTCAGGCCTTCTGGGGCATGTGGCCGAACATGCAGGATGGACATGTACAGTGGCCATCTTTGAAACATCCTGCAATGACAGGCCATAAAGTGCCTTTTCCTCTCACATCCTTGAGAGTGACTCCTCGTGTAGGATGGCAGGTTTGGTGGTGGTGGTGGTGGTGATTATTATTTGGAGTTGGAATCCTGCTCTGTCTCCCAGAACAGAGTGCTGGGGCATGGTCATGGCCACCGTGGACAGCACCTGCCAGGATCAGGTGATCCTCCCGCATTGGCCCCCTGAGTGGCTGTAACCACAGGCCTGCACCATCATGCCTGGCTAATCTTTGGATTTATTTTTGATGTCCAAGATGAGGTCTCTCTCTGTGTCCCAGGCTGGTGTTGAACCAGCAGTCTCATATCATCCACTCACCTGGCCCTCCAAAAGGCCAAGAGGCCAGGCTGAGACCCTGAGCCCGGCCTGTGGTTGTGGTGGTGGTGGAGGTTATTATTATTCAGAGTTGAAGTCTCACTCTGTTGCCCAAGCTTGAGCTCAGGGACCCGCTCTCAGCATCCGGGGCCTCCACCAACTGGGGCTCTGATAATCTTCCTGCCATGGCCTTCCAAGTGGCCAGAATGACAGGGATGCACCACCACGCTCTGCTTATTTTTTTTGGCTTCTTGTAGAGACAAGGTCTCTCCAAGGTGCCCAGGCTGGTCTTCAATCTGGGGGCTCAGGTCATCCTCTTGCCTCAGTCTCCCAGATAGCAGGGATGACAGGCATGAGCCCCAGCACATGACATCCAAACACCTCTCTGGTCCCCACCATGAAGCCCACTCCTTTCCAATGATCCAGTCTCCAGGAGCCAGTCTCAGAGGCCTTCACATTGACAGGGTCTGTAAGGCTGAATACCCCAGGTTGCAGGGCCACTCTAGGCCACTATCGACCCTGCTTCTTCTACTCATCTTGTTATGTTCGCCGTTGGTATCTGAAGAGTTGGAGGATGTAACAAAATAGTAGTCAATTAAAAGAAAATATTAGTAGAAAAAAGCAATTAGTGAAAATGGAAAATTTTATGCCAAGATATGACCCTCCATTGAGTTACACTGTCCCCCCTTTTGGTGTTTGAACCCACAACAATGGTAAAAAACTGCAGGTGGCACTCTGCTACCCCTGGGATCCTTGGGTTTAATGTGCATCATTGCTCTCTTTATCCCTCTCAGGGGATTATAGACACAAATTATAAATATCATGTTTGGCATCATAATATGCTTAATGGTTTTAGCTTTTTAATTGGTTTCTAATTAGACAGTTTTGGGGAAGTTGTCTTCCTTTTGATAATTGTGAAGTGTTATTTAGGTATTTTTAGCATAACAAAAATGGTTGTTGTGATGATTACGAGTGTTTTAATTTTAGGTGCGGTCATTTATGCAAGAAAACAGATGGATGACCCTATAATTTGCAGTATACACAAATTTTTGCATACAGTAGGTGATTAACATAGAAAGGTTGAAATAGTAGAAAAGACTTTGTAGTTGTATTTAGAAAAAATAAAATGTTAGGAAAACAAGTTAGGCATTACGTTGCTAAAAGTTTAGATGATTAGAGTTAATAGTTTGAGAAAACACGTGTGAAAAATTACATGATTTAAAGACTCTATCAGTGGATACATTGTCACAAATCTGACGGAAGACAGACAGTATTTTATCATGTTTAGAACAATGATCAAAACAAAATAAATACGTCTGAGTTTGAAGGCCAAACTGTGTGTAACTAAAAGTATAAAAAGAACTTGAAAAGAAAAATAAATTGGCATCTGTGCTGCATAACAACAAGGTCAGTGTCCAAGTTTTCTCCTACATTGACGCCGTTCCTCTTTCAGGAAACCCTGACCTGCTGGGCCTGGACTCTGGCAAGTGCTGCCCGAACATGGACCTGAAAGGTAAGTCTTATTTTAATTGGAAGGTATCGGAACTTACCTAGGGTGCAGCAGACCCCTCTGTAGAGACAGGCAAAGCTAGGAAGAGTAAGCAGTTTGAGAGCTGTGATGTGATCATGAACAAGAGTGAATTTAAAGATAGAAAATTGTTCATAAGTATTTTGATGCATATGCATTCTAAAAGAGGAATTTAAGTTTCCTCTAAGCTGGGCTCGGGGGCTCAGTCTGTAATCCCACACTTTGGGAGACTGAGGTGAGTGGATTGCCTTTGAGCCCTGCATGGGCAACTTGGAGAGACCTCAGCTCTACAATAAATAAAAAAATCAGTCGGACATGGTAACTCTTTTGTTTAATTCCAGCTACTCAGAAGGCTGAGGTGGATGGGTGGCCGGAGCTCAGCAGGTTGAGGCTGCAGTGGCCAAGATCGATTACTGCATTCCAGACTGGGTGAGAGAGTGAGACTCCAACTCCCCAAAAATATAAATAAATAAAATTCCCTCTACACAATTGTATCGTTTTCTCCATTTTGTGCAAGAACTGTGCCCCTGGTTTTCTGAAGAAGGCATTGTTATAAAGAAACATGGACAAAGTTTGAGGAAAAATTGAAACTGTATTACACTCTGCACAGTCCGGAACGAGTGCTTGTTGATACCTTAGAATTATGAAATATAATTAGAGATGTTTTAAATCCACAACAAAAGTTTGAAAAAATGCCCATTAATGTAAAAGAGGAACCAGGTGAAAGAGCTCCCTTACTAACCCCTGTTCCTTACCAGGCATTGTTAGCCACTGCCCCTGTTGATGATGATTCTCTACCCCCTGAGGATGCAGAAAATATAAAAGAAGAAACAGCTAGATATCATGAAGAAAAATATCCAGATAATTTAAATTTTCTCATTGGCATAAAAACACCTCTGCCAAATGGTGCCGGGGGAGGGATTGTGATTTCTTAATGTCTTGATTTAAGAGGGAAAATTGTCTTTCTATACTGATTCCTGTTCTATAAAAGACCTGTTTCCTCATATTAAAACAGTCGCTATTCCTGTTAATAAGACAACCTTTCTTGATTTACTTATCCAATTACAGCAGTTAATAATTGTTAGAAACTAACCATTTTACATAGATCATATTAGATTTCATTCGGGACTCCCCGGACCTCTATATCAAGGTAAACAACTAGCAGATATCTTGAAAAAATTGGTCATGTGCCCCCTTCTTGTAGATTCTTTAGTGAAACAAGTTCAGCAATTCCATAAAATTCATTACCAAACACGGCAGCTTTAAGGCACGAGTTTCACATTCCAAGAGAAACGGACAAATGATAAAAAATTGTACTTCGTGTCCTACTTCTAATAACCCCCTCCCCTTAGGAGTTAATCCCCGTGGATTAAAACCTAATGTTTTGTGGCAAATGGATGTTACTCATTTCAAAAGTTTTGGAAAATTGTCATTTCTACATGTGACAGTGGATACATTTTCCCATGGAATTTTAGCCTCGCCAAGAACTGGGGAAGACTTTAAAGATGTAGTCCAACATTTAATCTTTTGTTTTTCACAAGTGTGTATTCCTAAACAATTAAAAACTGATAATGCTTGTGCTTATGCATCAAAAGCTTTTCAGTCGTTTTGTACACAGTTTGGCATCTCACATTTTACAGGAATTCTGTATAATCCTCAAGGTCAAGCTATAGTTGAGAGAGCCCTCAATAGTTAAAAAATCAAAAATTTAAATTGCAGGAAGGGGAATTCAGATGTAGTTCTCCCCATCATATTATAAATCATGCTATGTTTGTAATTAATCATCTTAATTTGTACCCTCTAGGACATTCAACTATTATAAGACTTTGGAGTCCTGAGAATACTGTTAAACAAATGGTAAAATGGAAAGATCTTCTTACAGGTCAATAGAAGGTGCCAGATGTCCTTAAAACATGCTGGAGGGGTTATGCTTTTGTTTTCCCCAGGACTTACCCTCACATATTTGGATATCGAATCATCTAATTAGACATGTCCAGTTCTCCACCCCTACCGAGGTACAGCGAGATGGGACACAAATCACGCCATCAGTCTGAGTTGGATGCAGATGATGAAGAGAAGGTGTTGGTGCCAAAGCTGAAACGTCTCATCATTAAACAACCACTTCAACCTCCACCAACTCAACCGAAGACATCTAATCATTTTTCTTCTCCCACTCCTCAACCCAGATGTTCCCATCAAGCTGTTTTGACTAGACAGTGCAGACTGCCTACATTGGGGCAAATCAAGGTGCTCACTCACGACACTGAGGATCTGGTTCACTCTCAAAACACTTCTCTCACTCCCTCTACTGTTTTTGTTGCTATGTTCGCTATTACAGCATACCAGGTTGTTTGTATTTACTCAGCACAACCTTATAGGGCTTATATCCCAAACCCTCCAGTGTTCCAGCCTGTTACATGGTTTTTTGAGATTATTACTGTTTTACTAATCATTCCTCTTTATTAGGAGGCTGCATTCTTTTTTCATCACAAATGAAAACTGTTATTAATCATAATCTT
>NW_007260500.1:0-1509 GCF_000164805.1 Carlito syrichta
CCAAATTTGTACAATCAATCACAAATCGCTCAAGAGATTATCTATTCACCAAATCACAGTCCTGACTAGTGTTGGACACATCAGCAGGGCAGTTATAATTCGATATCACTAAGAACTCAGCAGAGTTCTATGACCTCATGATGACATCAGTGCATGCCAGTGTCAGCCAGTTTTTAAAGGACTGCAGCATTTCCAGAACCCATTGCCTAATTTGATTTCTTTTAATCAGAGGGGATTCTATCTCTAACTTTTATATCTTACACTTGATACCAAAAGGACAATATACAAGCCCTTGATTCAATAAATGAAATGATGTTTTTATTTCTAGGGATATTGCATTACTAAATCTCCCCATTAGTATAACTAAAGCATTACCTTATAGGATTAGGCTAGAATCATACTTATGTCATAGAAAAAAAGTTATATCATATTAGTAGTACTATTAAACTTTTTTATGAACATCATTTTTTATAAGTCCTATATGGGTGTGGTTTTGAGAACATTCATAAACCCATGGAAGTCTAGTATTTATTGAATTTCCCCTGCTACTGAGAGCAGTCTAAGACATTTTGGCCATGAGACATGTTTCTTTGACTACTCTTCTTTATCACTTTTCATTTCTTAGGGAGAAGAGATAATCCTTGGCTTTACAGCCCCTGGTCTTTGTCAGGAATTCTTTTCTTACTCATCTTGATGGTCTCACCTCTAGACTTCTGATCCAGGCCCAAGTCTATTTCTTCTGGGAATAGCTGGGTCCTCTACAGGGTTTATACTCTGGAACAGCTTCATCTGACCTCCCACCGACAGCAGAAAATACCTCATCTCTTAGAGGCATTAAGTGTTTTTTGTTGATGTTGTTGTTTTTCCCTGTCTCGGTAATCAGCATTAGAATCAGGTCATGACCCAGCCTCCTTCAGTCTTCTTGAACTCTGAGGCTCTGCCTCTGTGTTTTCCCCTACACTTCATGGCCATTGAATGATAGGCACATTGATCCAGACATTCAACCTTGTTAGCTATCAGGAAAAGGAAAATGAAAATAAAGAAATATGTATCTTGCATGTTTCAAATTCATAAGAATCAGAGGTCAGATCATGACAAATTATTATAAGGATGTGGGTGAAAGTAGGAATCTTTATGAACTAAAATGAAGTATTGACTTATGTAGCTATACTAGAGAACAGTTAGGCAACAGTTTGTTTTTGTTTGTTTTTTTAAATCTTTTTTTAATTTTTTAATTTTTTAATTTTTTTTTGAGTTGGAGTCTCTCCCTGTCGCCCAGACTGGAGTGCAGTGGCCGCTCCCGGTCACCGCAGTCTCGCCTGCCGGGCTCCGGCGATCCTTCTGCCTCAGCCTTCCGAGTAGCCGGAATTACAGGCTTGTGCTACCACACCCGGCTGATTTTTTTATTTATTGTAGAGATGAGGTCTCGCTGCCCAGGCGGGTCTCGAACCTGTGGCTCAGGCAATCCACTCACCTCAGCCTCCCAAAGGCACGGGAATTACAGGCTGA
>NW_007260500.1:2392-4318 GCF_000164805.1 Carlito syrichta
TTGTTTTTGTTGTTGTTGCTGTTGTTTAACTGGTACTAGTCAAAAATCTAGATGTTTTTTCAAACTCTCACCCTGCCTTTAAAAACTAAAATAAGAAAGCATTCTTTCTAAATGTCAAGACTAATTGAATTTATTTTTTCATAACATAGTCAACTGGCTTTAGGTACACTTTCTTCGTTCCATGTCCTTGGTCCTACTTCTTACTTTCCCAATTATATTCAGAGACTCTTCTACATTTTCATTATACAGCCTCTTTGTCAGCAATCAGTGCCATTTTTCTTCCAAAATATAGAATAAACTTCCTTCATCATTTGTGTTCAGAAATACATGCTGTAATCTTAATGAGAGGACTGACATTTAAAAGAGACAAAAAAAAAATTAGATGTGCAAGAACATTGCATCCCAGTGTTTGCCACCCATAACAATATTGAAAAGTTTTACAAATGTGTAAATGATTGTGCTTGTTACAGGAGAATAGATTGCGCAAAGAGCTACAAAAATGCCTTTTCTTTTGAAAGGCAGAAAATTCTGCACATAAACTGCTGATAGTGGCAGGAAAATAAACTTCGAAAGTTTTACATTCATGGATAAGAAACATTCCCCCACAGTACACACACACGTACACACACACACACACACACACACACACACACACACACACACACATTTGTCCTCTTCAAAATCTCTGTCAGTAGTCTCTAGTGCTTTTGTGCCCTGTGAACATCTGCCTCTTCCACCCTAGCAAAGATACAGTGCTAAAACCTGATTATTAGATGTGCTGTTGTCTATGGCTGTTAAAATGTCTTAACTCTAAGGTGGAGTCTGTTTAAATGGGGTATTGAGGATTATTTTGAAATTAGAAGTTATGTAACTTCCAATGGAAAGTGAACTTCAAACCCAAACAGGTGACATATATGCAGACTTTTTATAGTAAGGCAAGATGATAACAGAATCTGTATATCTGAGAAGATGTCTAGAGTTTTGTCTGAAACTAAAGATGCAATCTGAGGTATTTGACCTAAGAGTTTGAGGTGATTTGATTACTGTTACTGTTTAATGAAAGTAAAATGATTATCCATTTGGATGCCAGTTTAGTCCTTGTGGGGAAAAAGGCATAGGCAGTTAAGGAACTCAACGTTCTTGAGTGTACTAATTATACTTTTAAACGTTGGTCATCTGATAAGAAATATCCTTGCTAATATCTAGATGTTTTGGAGGATTAGTGTAGATAGATAAGAAAAGGTGAAGGGAGAAACTCAGCTGAAAGATGAGAAGTGTCTCTTTTGTGAGACAGCAAAACCACCACCACAGAGCAAGGATTCTCAACAAGGGGAAATTTTTTTTCTCTGGGGAGACATTGGGTAGTATCTAGGGCTATTCTTTGTCAGTGACCAGCACTGACCAAGGGTGGGTTAGGACCCGCACCAGAGAATCTGGACGGCGAGAAGAGACTACTTGGAGGCAGTTCTTCTGGGAACAGTCTGATCAGGACTGAAGCCAAATTTTATTCGAACTCCTTCCAACTTATATACCATTTTCCATACCCTCCAGCAGTGTGATAATCACTCACTGGGGGCGTACAAGTTCCGTGCTTTACAAACTATGCATCACAAGACCACCACGAGATCTGCAGTTTCCAAGCAAACAATTCGAATTCCATGATGCCTGCCGTGCTTACATTAAGGTCACAGGTGCACAATTTCAATACAAATCATTCAAAGTGTTTTCCATAATGTTCAATGAATCATTCATATTATACTCTTTGTTCTAAACCCTGATTAATACAAAAAACTTTTCTAAGTTAACTCTAGGTTTACTTACTCCTATATTTTTAACGATTAATATTATCAACTTACACTATACTATAATCTATAAGTTTACTTAAATGACTTAGCTGTTATTTATATTATCCTATTACAATTTAAC
>NW_007260500.1:4338-5446 GCF_000164805.1 Carlito syrichta
TGCTGTTGTTTACTGGTACTAGTCAAAAATCTAGATGTTTTTTCAAACTCTCACCCTGCCTTTAAAAACTAAAATAAGAAAGCATTCTTTCTAAATGTCAAGACTAATTGAATTTATTTTTTCATAACATAGTCAACTGGCTTTAGGTACACTTTCTTCATTCCATGTCCTTGGTCCTACTTCTTACTTTCCCAATTATATTCAGAGACTCTTCTACATTTTCATTATATAGCCTCTTTGTCAACAATCAGTGCCATTTTCTTCCAAAATATAGAATAAACTTCCTTCATCATTTGTGTTCAGAAATACATGCTGTAATCTTAATGAGAGGACTGACATTTAAAAGAGACAAAAAAAAATTAGATGTGCAAGAACATTGCATCCCAGTGTTTGCCACCCATAACAATATTGAAAAGTTTTACAAATGTGTAAATGATTGTGCTTGTTACAGGAGAATAGATTGTGCAAAGAGCTACAAAAATGCCTTTTCTTTTGAAAGGCAGAAAATTCTGCACATAAGCCGCAGATAGCGGCAGGAAAAATAAGCTTAGAAAATTTTACATTCATGGATGAGAAACATTCCCCCACACCACACACACACATACACACACACACACACACATTTGTCCTCTTCAAAGTCTCTGTCAGTAGTCTCTAGTGCTTTTGTGCCCTGTGAACATCTGCCTCTTCCACCCTAGCAAAGATACAGTGCTGAAACCTGATTATTAGATGTGCTGTTGTCTATGGCAGTTAAAATGTCTTAACTCTAAGGTGGAGTCTGTTTAAATGGGGTATTGAGGATTATTTTGAAATTAGAAGATATGTAACTTCCAATGGGAAGTGAAATTCAAGCCCAAACAGGTGACATATATGCAGACTTTTTATAGTAAGGCAAGATGATAACAGAATCTGTATATCTGAGAAGATGTCTAGAGTTTTGTCTGGAACTAAAGATGCAATCTGAGGTATTTGACCTAAGAGCTTGAGATGATTTGATTACTGTAACTGTTTAATGAAAGTAAAATGATTATCCATTTGGATGCCAGTTTAGTCCTTGTGGGGAAAAAGGCATAGGAAGTTAAAGAACTCAACGTTCTTGAGTGTACTA
>NW_007260500.1:5466-7032 GCF_000164805.1 Carlito syrichta
AACTTTAATTTTATATGATCTAGTTATTGGACTTTAATACTATGCTATATCTATAAGCTACTACCTCATCATTAATTCTTTTATAAATCGTATAGTAATTATTATATTTGAATAATGTAGCAAAAGGAAACAAAACAGCAAGCATAGATTTACGCAACTATGAGTGTATATGTATATATTTTATCCTAACAAGTCTACTCTAAAAATCAAATAGTAGCTGTCACACTCTTGAACAAGGAAATGCAGGGCTGCCAAGATGGCGGCCATGGGCTGAAGCAGACAGAGTTTCGGTAATTAACGAAACAAAAGAAAACGTTCTGCCTGGCTAGGGGCAGGGCAACAAAACTATTTAGTTTCTAATTTTAGCCCTAGGGGAAACAGCTTTCGGGAACAAGAGCTGACTACCCAGTCTACCAGGAAATAGAAGTTAAAAAATATCTAGAAAGAAGTAAAACTTAGAAAGACAGAGAGAAATAATTCTGCTATGCACTTTCCATCAGGTGTATTGAGATTTACTTATAAGTTTTACTGCCATGTATACACACTGGTCACTAATCACACGCCAGTATTATAGGTATAACTGACATCCGATGTCAGAGACAATCTTCCAGATGGGCCTTTACAGGCCTCAGCCATGTAGCTTTAGATGTTGGCTCCCAACGATTCTTGATTTTGTGATTGTGGCAGTGAGGGGAGCAGAGTCACTTGTATTTGGGGAGTATAAGCCAGAGATACTGCTAAATATTTTTGCAATGCACATGACAGCTCACTCTCTCTCCCACCCCAAACAAAGAATTATTCACTCCCAAATGTTGATAGTGCCAACACTGAGAAAATCTGCCACAGAGAATTTAAAAGACATCACATGATCAGAGAAGAGCAGATGATCATGCCAGTATTATGACAAGATCAAAGTCAGGAGAGTGCTCTAAGTCAGGCCCTGACCTACAATTCACAGTATCAGAGGAAATGTGGGACAAAGTACAGTAAGTAGGTGAGACAAAAATATAAGCTTGACTTGTGGCATAGAGACAAGGTGTCTAAGGACAACTGAGTATGTCGCAAATATTTTTATTCCAATCATTCACCCAAAAAATTATACCAGATTTCAAGAGAGAGGCTCAAGCGGTTTAAATGCAAGATCCCCATCACAAAACCAACGATTCTATGAACTACTATAAAACTAATAGTGTTACATGTGACCAACCCCTAAATTGTTTTGGAGTGGTGAAAAACCAGAGAGGGTATCGTGCTTTCTTTCACCTTGTACCTTCTCCAAAACTATTGCTTTATTTCTTTTCTGAAAGAACAATAAATCCTTGTTATCTTTTTCTAACTCTACCATCTGTGAATCATACAGCATGTTAGCCAATGAATCTTATAAGAGAATAGAAATGACATTTTATCAAAGACACAGAACAGAACAGACTAACTGTAGACTGAGAAGCAATCCAGTCATAGGTGAAATGATTTTTCTTGTCAAAGCTAGGGGACAGACATCATAATGTCTGCTCTTCTTAGAAAGCTATATATTGTGGTTACTTTGGACAAGTTCTAACCATAGTT
>NW_007260500.1:7052-8950 GCF_000164805.1 Carlito syrichta
TTCAAAACATATCACTCCAACATGTGCTTCCATTGTCACATCTCACTCTGAAGTATACTTTCCTAATTTCTCTAATAAAGACCCTTGATTGCATTGATCCCATAATCTTCCCTTTTAAAAACCTTGACTTCATCCCATCTGCAAAGACTCTTTTTCTAAGCAAGGTAACAGAGATTGACAGAGATTAGGAGATTGGCATAGTTTTGTTTTTGTTGTTGTTGCTGTTGTTTAACTGGTACTAGTCAAAAATCTAGATGTTTTTTCAAACTCTCACCCTGCCTTTAAAAAATAAAATAAGAAAGCATTCTTTCTAAATGTCAAGACTAATTGAATTTATTTTTTTATAACATAGTCAACTGGCTTTAGGTACACTTTCTTCGTCCGTGTCCTTGGTCCTACTTCTTACTTTCCCAATTATATTCAGAGACTCTTCAACATTTTCATTATATAGCCTCTTTGTCAGCAATCAATGCAATGATTTACTGGCCATTTTTCTTCCAAAATATAGAATAAACTTCCTTCATCATTTGTGTTCAGAAATACATGCTGTAATCTTAATGAGAGGTCTGACTTTTAAGAGACAAAAAAAAAAAACTAGATGTGCAAGAACATTGTATCCCAGTGTTTGCCACCCATAACAATATTGAAAAGTTTTACAGATGTGTAAATGATTGTGCTTGTTACAGGAGAATAGATTGTGCAAAGAGCTACAAAAATACCTTTTCTTTTGAAAGGCAGAAAATTCTGCACATAAGCCGCAGATAGTGGCAGGAAAAATAAGCTTAGAAAGTTTTACATTCATGGATGAGAAACATTCCCCCACACCACACACACACATACACACACACACACACACACACACACACACACACACACACACACTTGTCCTCTTCAAAGTCTCTGTCAGTAGTCTCTAGTGCTTTTGTGCCCTGTGAACATCTGCCTCTTCCACCCTAGCAAAGATACAGTGCTGAAACCTTAACTCTAAGGTGGAGTCTGCTTAAATGGGGTATTGAGGATTATTCTGAAATTAGAAGATATGTAACTTCCAACGGGAAGTGAAATTCAAGCCCAAACAGGTGACATATATGCAGACTTTTTATAGTAAGGCAAGATGATAACAGAATCTGTATATCTGAGAAGATGTCTAGAGTTTTGTCTGGAACTAAAGATGCAATCTGAGGTATTTGACCTAAGAGCTTGAGGTGATTTGATTACTGTTACTGTTTAATGAAAGTAAAATGATTATCCATTTGGATGCCAGTTTAGTCCTTGTGGGGAAAAAGGCATAGGAAGTTAAGGAACTCAACGTTCTTGAGTGTACTAATTATACTTTTAAACGTTGGTCATCTGATAAGAAATATCCTTGCTAATATCTAGATGTTTTGGAGGATTGGTGTAGATAGATAAGAAAAGGTGAAGGGAGAAACTCAGCTGAAAGATGAGAAGTGTCTCTTTTGTGCAATAGCAAAACCACCACCACAGAGCAAGGATTCTCAACAAGGGGAAATTTTGTTTCTCTGGGGAGACATTGGGCAGTACCTAGGGCTATTCTTGACTGTTGTGATTGTGGCAGGGAGGGGAGCAGAGCCACTTGTATTTGGTGAGTATAAGCCAGAGATACTGCTAAATATTTTTGCAATGCACATGACAGCTCACTCTCTCTCCCACCCCAAACAAAGAATTATTCACTCCCAAATGTTGATAGTGCCAACACTGAGAAAATCTGCCACAGAGAATTTAAAAAACATCACATCATCAGAGAAGAGCAGATGATCATGGCAGTATTATGACAAGATCAAAGTCAGGATAGTGCTCTAAGTCAGGCCTTGACTTACAATTCACATTATCAGAGAAATGTGGGACAAAGTACAGTAAGTAGGTGAGACAAAAACAAG
>NW_007260500.1:8970-10794 GCF_000164805.1 Carlito syrichta
AACTAATAGTGTTACATGTGACCAACCCCTAAATTGTTTTGGAGTGGTGAAAAACCAGAGAGGGTATCGTGCTTTCTTTCACCTTGTACCTTCTCCAAAACTATTGCTTTATTTCTTTTCTGAAAGAACAATAAATCCTTGTTATCTTTTTCTAACTCTACCATCTGTGAATCATACAGCATGTTAGCCAATGAATCTTATAAGAGAATAGAAATGACATTTTATCAAAGACACAGAACAGAACAGACTAACTGTAGACTGAGAAGCAATCCAGTCATAGGTGAAATGATTTTTCTTGTCAAAGCTAGGGGACAGACATCATAATGTCTGCTCTTCTTAGAAAGCTATATATTGTGGTTACTTTGGACAAGTTCTAACCATAGTTCTAAGTATCTTTGTGAATTTTAAAGCAGAAAAAAAGATTAAGATAACTTGAGAGGAGAAGCAAGATTAGTGGTTAGATACTATATTAATGACAACACAATAATGATAATGGAATAAGAAAATATAGAAATTATAGTCCCTTTAAGTTATATTTCAATTCTGTAAAACATTATACCATATATCTTTCTGGTGTTTACAACAAAGGAATATGCAGATTCAGCAGAATATGGACATTTTGGGAGATATGCGTATATTTGTTATTTTTCGGTGCTTAAAATCACACCCATAAGCGATTATACTGATGAATGAAGTCAATTCTGTAGTCGTGAATCCACCTAGCAATGGTTTTGATATTTCTGAATCCATAATGCTACTGCTCTATTTTCTACTGTTCTTGACCAGTAGGGAGATTTGACTCACTGCTTTTGACCATGAAGAAACTTAAGGTATAAAAAATAGAAAGCTTTGGACCCTAAGACAGAACTTGTCTGCATGATGGTTTCTCATTTATGGCTGAGAGTCCCCATACACCATACAGAAATTTAAACAAAAAAGAATTTTTTTTGCAGTTGCTACTTTGGTACATGCTTATTGGTGGCTATATATTGCTACCAGTTTCTGTTCATTTATCAATTTTTAATAAATTAAGATTAAGGATCAGATGTTTCTCTGCAGTAAATAATAAATAGAATTGAGATAAACTTAAAACTATGCACTAAATGCAAGAATTTTATTGCAAGAATAAAATTATTTCAGTAATTTTTTGCAGCTCATGATTTACTGCGGAATGTTAGAAACTACGAGATACCTGATTTACATCTGATGTGCTAGCAGTTTGTTTATTTGTAAAACACAGTGAGAATAATAATGAGACAATGTACCAATCTGCAATCTAAGTTTAGGTCAAATGCTAACCTCCCAACTAAATGCTGAGAGACAATATAACAGATATTTGAGATAAATGTCAATTTTTAGAAATGGAAGAATAGAGTAAAATAGATGTATTAATGTACCCTGAAAAAACATTAAAATATTAATGGCTTAAAATAGTTTATGAATCCTATATTTAACTAATTTACTTTTACTGTCTTCAGACTAGAAGCAAAATTCACCTACTAAAGGCAGATTTAATTAAGACACAGGTCCTGTGCCAAGTAAAATTTTTCAGCATAGCCTTTTACCAAGCATGAAAGAGAAAAATGAATAGACCAGTAAAATTTGGCCACAAATAAATTTGCAACCATTTGAGTCTAAGTAAAATATTCAAACAGAAATAATCTGCAATCGTTTCCTTCCTCTGCAAAAGAAACTTTTGAAGTGTTTAGAGTATACTCTGATTTTACAGCTATTGAAGTTAAAAAAAATCAGATTAAATTCCATTGGTAGCCTTCATTTTCAACTATGGCGATCCCAAAATTATATATCCAGCAGCTCACATTT
>NW_007260500.1:11074-16699 GCF_000164805.1 Carlito syrichta
ATATATATATATATATATATATATACACACACACACACATATATATAACACATTTGTTTTAACAAATATATATTTATATATTAGTTAAATTCGATGAAAGATCTGAACTTTATTCTAGTTGCAAGTTAGAAAGTTAGTTACCACGATTACACAAATGATGGCAAAAGATACAAGGCCCCTGGATCAGTGAGAAAGGAATGTATCACTCATGACACAGAAGGCAGCATAGACATGACTTTCGTATCACTCCTTCTTACTCCTCATACCACAAGGATAAGGCAGAGTTGCTCAGTTGGAGGCTGTGCTTGCTGAGGGTTTACATTAGAGCTGAGTCAGTCCCTGAGTCTAATACACTCTCCTTAGTCACCATATCAGCTTATTAACGTTAATAATAATTAAGCTGATGATGCTGGTGATGGTAAGCAACACACTGAGAGCTCACTATGGGCCATCTATGAGGTAGTGGTTTTTAACATCTTTGTTGGGAAATTTTCACAATAACACTGATGTGTAGGAACTATTAATATTCCCAGGGGAGATGACGGACCTTAAGTAGAGGGAGCTTAATTAAGTAATGTACAGGAAAAAATGAATTCCGGAAGCCTGGTTGCGGAGCCCATAGTTGTAATTACTCTGCTAAAGTCCTTTGTGTCTTGATGAATTTACTTCCAATTTGAGTGTTTGGAGAGACCCTTGGTGAAATATCTCTCCAATAGCCTGAAAGCTAGCCATACAGTTAATAATCTGCCACTGTTTGAATGTATGTGTCCCTCCAACGTTCAGGTGTTGGATAGCAACACCCAGTGCGATCACAGCATCACCTACTGAATCACAAACTCTGGAAGTGTGTCCATGTAAACTGTATTTTAGCAAGCTCTCCAGGTGACTGTAATGCATGCTGAGGTCTGAGAACACAGCTAAAGAAAACCATTGCAGGCTTTTAGTAATCATAATAGTCAATAATAACCAAAGAATACTGATGGATTCAAATTAAACCTTGAAAAACATTAGAGAAAGCATGCTGCACAAATGAAAGAAAGAGAAATCTGAGTGTTTGTCCAGGCACATGTGTCTACAAATTATGTACGTAAATATTGTGAGGGAGAGAGAAAAGAGAAATCCTTATTTTCATGATGGAAAATCACAAGGTAATCCAAAAATTAATAATTAGCTGCAAAAGTTCTTTATAATCTTCAGAAAACACTAAAAACTTGAAAACAACTATTTATTTTGAATTATAAAATTTAAAAATTATGATATAAATTTTTAGTTTTATATAATAACTAATTGAATTATTGTGATTACTTTATTTATTTTTTTGTTTTTTGGTTTTTTGAGTTGGAGTCTCACTCTGTCACCCAGACTGGAGTGCAGTGGCTGCTGCCGGCCACTGCAGCCTCGACTTGCTGGGCTCCGGCGATCCTTCCGCCTCTGCCTTCCGAGTAGCCGGAATTACAGGCATGCGCTACCACGCCCGGCTGATTTTTTTATTTATTGTAGAGATGAGGTCTCGCTGCCCAGGCGGGTCTCGAACCCGCGGGCTCAGGCAACCCACTCACCTCAGCCTCCCAAAGGCGCGGGATTAGAGGCTGAGCCACCAAGCCCGGCTGTGATTACTTTAATGGAAATAGTAATGATAGGAACAGTGTGAAGCAGCAAGGACCAGATTACCTAATGACATAAAGCAACCAAAACAATGGGCAAAATATACAAAATAACACCGCTTTCAACATCAGGCAGTGAAATCATTGATTATTGAGTTATATAAACTAATGATGTACGCTCTAAAAAATGCTGTATTCTCTTACTTGGAAAAAGATTCAAGACCAATTTAAAGAGAGGGAAAACCTAGGTTGAGCCAACTGTATCCCCTGAGTTGGGGGACAGAGCTGGGACTCCAAGAAATCCAGGAAGCCTAGGGTTTGTGAGGCACAGGACCAAGATGAGAGCTACTCATGGGGAGTCTTGACAGCTGCAGAGGATCCTAATATTCAGTTGAGTCTTAATGAGATAATTACACGAAAAAATGAACCAATGCTAGCTAAAAACAAAACCTCATACTATAAAGATGTGAAAAACTGGCAAAAGGAAAAGATGGATATTTAAATTAAGTTGAGGTATCTTGGAACCATTTGGGAAAAGAAATAAAATTTGATAACATTTCAGGGCATTATCTCCTTTCATGTACAAATGATAAAAATTAGTTGTGATAACAGAAACATATTTAGTACTTTATAACCAAGAAACACAGAAATCAAATTGGGAATCAAAATATAGAAGCTATAAATAAAACGATTCCTAAAGTCGGGTCTTTAACATTGAAGAACTTCTGTTTGAAATAAAATCGCCATAATCAAAGTCAATAGGAAAACAAATAAATTATTTAGAAATTTCCCCTATATGTGTATGTAAATATATACATATATAAATATACATATATATGCGTGTATGTGTGTTCTTAAAAACTGAGAACCTGTGAGAAAATTAGACAAAATATAAGCATGGTAACAAAAAAGGAAATGCAAAAGGCCCCAACCATCTGAAAATCTGTCCCACTTCTGAATTCCAGCCCCCAGTCCAGCCTACCCCCATGTAAGATAACCAGTTGAATTACTGGTTTCTTTTGTACACTTCCAGATTATTAAATCACACACTCTCACCCTTGAAATTATGAATTTGAGGAAAGCAAACCTGAACTTTGTACTCTTTCTGATTTTCCTCTCACTATTCCTACATCCCACCCACTGGAAGGCAGAATCTTTCTGATCATTATAATAATCAGAAATAGCCTTTAAATGGCACTAAATATTTATAAAATACAAGTTCTCCTTATGTTGCCCAAGTTGGAGTGCAGCAGCAAGTTCAAGTCACGATGTTTTTGCCCTGCAGCCTTTACATCCTGTGCTCAACAATCCTTCAGCCCCAACATGTGCAACTGTGCATGGCTGTGAATTACATTTTCTTTCTTCCTCAGTAGGTATTCAGTCTCTCTTCTTCTCTAGAAAGAATGGCTGCAACTTCTGGGTGAGGAAGAGGGTAAGATGGAGACTACACTATTTAATAGTTTCCAATTTTACTTGCATTGCACTCAGTTTGAGAAACATCATAGCAATTACTACAGCTATCATCAAGAAGGTACAGAGTACTTACTGCCTTTATCTAGTGTAAGAATGACAAGGCTGAAAGAGCAGAAAGTGGAAACAAACAGCTAAGGGCTTATTGTTTGACTTTTTCTATCTATGTTCCAAGATAAGACTTCAATCCTTAATTGCTAAGGTAATATTCTTTTACTTGCAAAAGTTAACATGGTAACTTTCACCACAGAACAATTGAGATGTTTGTAATCTAAAAATTTTTTATTTCCATCAATGTTGCAATGATCAGAACTTACAATTTCATTTAAATATTCTTTATTGTTTGCTACTTTGAAATGAAGAGAATATAAGGTGTTTTCTCAATAATAAGCAGAAATAGTGGGTCTTTCAATAAGTAGGCCTACTTTAATCATCATAATCATTGTAGAACTGATAGAAAATTATCGCACACATAGTGTTTTTATGCTTTAGAATTTTCAGAAAGGGCTTAGCAAGTACTGGCAGCCTGGATAGAGAAAAAGTCCTTTCTGATATAAATTAAGTGGTCAATGATTTGTGTCCAGGGGTCCTTACTCTAATGGTTGTTGGTGAAAGGCACTATCTCCTGTGTTATATTGTTATAAGAATGAAGTCTGTGTTCCTGATCACTTCATATTATTTAACAACAAAAAATAGATACAGGTTTTTACTCTAATGTTGGAGATACCCAGCAATGTAAAGAAAAGTGAACTGCTTTTCAAAAACTGGTATTGAGTCATTTTGATCTGGCAATAAAATATAAATCTTACTATATGTTCACCCTTTTAATTGATTTGAGAACACATCCATATATCCCACAAGGACTAGTTTTGCTTGATTGTGAAAGTACATTATCAATGTACCTGAGGGCACATATGCGATCATGCACTATCTCAATATATTAAGGAAGGTACATCTATTTTTTGAAAATACAGTTGTGACATTTCAAAATATATTTCAAACGTTCAGAATTTAGTTTTCTAAACGCCACAAACACCAATTCTTTTGAATTAGTCTTAAAAGGTTCTAAGTTGAATCTAATAAAAGGGCAGAAAATACATTATTACCAATGTTTTTATAACCTTTTAGATATTGTATTTATTATACTACTTTTTTCAGTTTGATTGCATTCTTTATTCCATTGAAGGGGAATTTTATGTTTTCTCATTTTGCATAGTGGTTTTATTTCATTATGTTGAAAATGTTTGCAACATTAATGCTTATAATTAAAAAATAGGGTGTTCAAGATGCCTTGAAACATTAAAAATGGGGTTTGAAAATATTTTGTTCTATGATTTCCAACTTTTTGGAATCACTGTACAAGTTACAGATCACACACAAAAAAATGTTGCCTCTAAATAACAAGCTTATTTACCTACAGATGAGAATGCCCACTTCTCAAAATAACTGCTTAATTCTCTTAGAGTCATTGAGATTATTGTTTATCTGTCTACCTATCAAGCTAACATCTATCAATTCAGAATAGACAACTTTATTACTTTTTTCTGCTTTTAAACTACATAGAATAAGCAAAACCTTGACCGTGCCATGATGGAATTATTGTTGTGTGACTTATATCCGGTATCCTCAAGTGCACTTCCTAGTAGTGGTACTACATTCAATAAATATGAGTAGTCTTTCTTGGGAACAAGAAAATGCTAGTATTTTAAATGATTGTTTGCTGATTGTAAGACAGCAGCAACTTTAGAAGTTAAGTATGCAGAGTATATATAAAGATATACAGTTCCATTTATAACTATATGCTCTATTGATGAGTTCTTTAAATGTTCAATTTAAAAATGCAAAAAAAAAATTTTAAAAGTGAATACTTTCTAATTCCTTCTACCTGTAATGTAACAAGTATTTTAACAATTTCTATGCCAAGATTAGGGAAGATCTATACAATACAAGCATAGTACTAATTTGAGACTTAGAGATACATTGATCTAATAATGGAAAGTGCTTTATATATGTGGCATCAATTTTCAACATGAAAAAAATTATAGTGGGACTTTTTCTTATTACCTGAAAAAATAGTTGTTCGTACTTAAGTAAATCTGTAGTTGCCAGTGTAGAAAGTAGTAAACTTCTTTTTAAAAAGTATTTTATACCCTACTTTAAATTAGTTATGCTAAAACTGAAGAGGTCAAGTATAGGGAGAATTCTAAATCTCAGAAAGGAACATATATGCACTTTTTTAGGCAAATGAGAAAATGTAGTTTAAAGAAATTGATAAATAAATTATGAGTAATTACATAGAACACAAGAATAAATAGGAGATGCCAACAATGAAATTGGTAACATGTAAAAAGTTTTATTTGCTTGTACATTTAACAAAATCCACTGTGAACCTTGGTGATGTATATAATTTTGCAGAACACACAGGAAGCTATCTCCAGTTCCTGAAGATGCATATCAGTTGGTGCAAGTTGAAGTTCATATACATAGCATTTTAATAAAGAGACTTTCAAAACTCAATACTTTCATATACTTGAGTTTAAAATGAGGTACA
>NW_007260501.1:0-894 GCF_000164805.1 Carlito syrichta
GGCAGGTTAAGTCAGCTAGTTAATTCAAGTGGCTAGCCAACTGTCTAGCTAGGTAGTTACATAGTTAACTCAACAGTTTAGCCAGCTGGCTAGCTGGTTAAGTCAGCTAGTTAAGACAACTGGCTAACCACCTTGCGTGGTAGGTAGCTAGCTAATTAAGTCAGCTGACTAGCCGACTGACTAGCTAGTTAATTCAGCATGTTAAGTGACCTGTCTAACCGCTTGGCTGTATAGGTGGCTAGCTAGTTAAGCCAGCTGTCTAGCCAAAAGGCTATCTACTTAAGTCAGCTAGTTAAATTAGTTGGTTAGAGGGCTGGCTAGCTAGGTCTCTGGCAAGTTTAGCTTGCTGGTTAGCAGGTTGGTCACCTAGGTAGACTGCTAGTTCTGCCATCTGGTGAGCCGGCTGAAGAGAAGGGTGGCTTGTATGTTAAGCCAGCTGGCTATCCAACTGTCAAGCCAGTCGCCTGGCTATTTAAGCCAGCTGGCTATCCTGCTGGCCAGCCAACTAGCTAGATAGCTGGCTGCTTAGCCAGCTACTCAGCAAGGTATCTAGCTAGGTACGCCAGCTGGCTAGTTGTCTAACCAACCCAGTAGCTAGCTAGTTATGTCAGCCGACTAGACAGCTAGCCAGTCAACTAGCTAGTCAGCTTTTAAAGTCAGCTAGCTAGACAGTTAGCTAGTTAAGTCAGCTAGCAAGTCAGCTAACTATTCAGCTAGCTAGTTAATTTAGCTAGCTAGTTAGGTTGCTATTCAGCTAACCAGTTCATTCAGGTAGATATTCAGCTAGATTGTCAGATAGATAAAGTCAGCTAGCCAGCTAACTAGCCAGATAGCTAGTTAGTTAAGTCAGCTAGCTAGACTGCTAGATAGCTTGTTTCCTGGCTAGTTATGTCA
>NW_007260501.1:2185-3194 GCF_000164805.1 Carlito syrichta
ACCTAGGCAGCTAACTGTTTAAGTCAGCTTGCTAGCTGGTAGCTAGCTAGTTAGCTAACTATTTAAGTCAGCTGGGATACTACTACATAGCCAGCTGCTTAGCTAACTATTTAAGTCTGCTGGAAGCTAGGTGGCTAGCTGGCTTAGGCAGGTAATTAAGTCAGTTGGCTAGGCAGCTGGCTTGCTAGTTAGTGAGCTAGTTTAGACAGTAGATTAGCCAGCTGGATAGCCGTTTAATTCAGCTAAATAAGAGTACTGGCTAGCCAACTGTCAAGGTAGGTACCTAACTAGTTAAGTCAGCTAGATAGCTAAATGGCTAGCTAGTGATGTCAGCGAGTAAAGTCAGTTGGCTAGCCAAATGGCTAGCTGGTTAAGTCAGCTAGTTTAGTCAGCTCTCTTACCAGCTGACTAGGTAAGTAGGTAGCTAGATAGGTCAGCTTGCTAGGAAGCAGGCTAGCTGCTCAATTCACCTAGTTAAGTCAGCTGTGTAGCCTGCTGGCTAGGTAGGTAACAAGCTACTTAAGTCAGCTGACTACCCAGCTTGCTAGTTTAAGTCAACTAGTTAAGTCAGATGGCTAGACAGGTGGCTAGATAGATAGCCAGCTAGTTAAGTCAGCTGACTAGCCAGTTGACTACCTGGTTAAGTCAGCTGGTTAAGTCAGCTGGCAACCAGTTGCCTAGCTAGTTAGGTGGACTCATTAAGTCAGTTGGCTATCCAGCGGGTTATCTAGCATAAAAGCTAATTAAGTAAGGTGGGTAGCCATCTGGCTAGCTAATTAGTTCAGCTAAGTAAGTCAGCTGGCTAGCTAGGAAGCAAGCTACATAAGACAGCTAGTTATGTCAGCTAGTTAGCTAGTTAGGTCAGCTAGTTAAACCAGCTGAGTAGTTGGTAGCCACCTGGTTAAGTCAAGCATTTAATCATCTTGCTAGCTAGTTAAGTCAGTGAGTTAAGTCAGCTGGCTACCAGCTCGCCTAACTGGGTAGCTAGCTAGTTAAGTCAGCTGGCTGG
>NW_007260501.1:3214-3664 GCF_000164805.1 Carlito syrichta
CTAGTTATTCAACTAGTTAAAGAGTTAGCTAACTATTTAATTCAGGTAGTTAAGTGATCTGGATAACTAGTTTAGTCAGACAATTAAGTCAGCTACTAAGTAGTTAAGTCAGCTAGTTAAGTAAGCTAGTTAAGTCAGCTTTCTTATTTAATCAGCTGGTTAAGACAGTTAGATAGCTAGTGAGATAATGGGTTAAGTCAGGAGGTTGAAACAGGTAGCTACCTAGGTGCCTAATGGGTTAAGTCAGCTGGTTGAGTGAGCTAGCTAGCTAATTCGCATATGGATGGAGTCAGCTGGTTGAGTAGGCTAGCTAGCTAGTTAGCTAAAGAGTTAGTCAGCTAGATGAGTCATCTAGCTAGCTAGTTAGCTAACGAGTTAAGTCAGCTTGTTGTGTCAACTAGCTAGCTCATTAGCTAACAAGGTAAGTCAGATAAGTCACCTAGCTAGCAC
>NW_007260501.1:5159-5616 GCF_000164805.1 Carlito syrichta
TCACCTAGTTAACTCAGTGTGCTAGCCAGCGGGCTATGTATGTAGGTAGCTTGTTAAGTCAGCTGGCTAGCCAACAGGTGTCTAGTTATGAAAGCTAGTTTAGTCAGCTGTCTATCCAGGTGTCTAGCTAGGTAGCTAGCTAGTTATGTGTGCTGGCTCTCCAGCTGGATACTACGTTAAGTCAGCTAGTTACGTCAGCTGGCTAGCTGGCTGGCTAGCTAGGTTGCTAGGCAATTAAGTCAGATGGTTAGTCAGTTGACTAGCTGGTTAATTCACCTAATTAAGTCAGCTGGAAAGCCAGCATGGTAGCTACGTATCCAGCTAGTTATGTCAGCTATCTAGCCAAATGGCTATATACTTAAGTGACCAAGTTAAGTCTGATGCCTAGCCCGCTTGGTACCTAGGTAGCTTGTTATTTAAGTCAGCTGCTTAGACAGCTGGCTAGCTAAATAAGTCA
>NW_007260501.1:6305-8924 GCF_000164805.1 Carlito syrichta
TAGCCAGGTGGTTAGCTGGTTAATCAGCTAGTAAGATAGCTTGCTAGCCAACTGACTAGGTGGGTAGCTAACTAGTTAAGTCAGCAAGATAGCTACCCATCTAGCTAGTGATATCAGTGTGTTAAGTCAGCTGGTTAGCCCACTGGCTAGATGGTTAAGTCAGCTAGTTTAGTCAACAGTCTAACAAGCTGGCTAGGTATGTAGCTAGCTAGATAAATCAGCTTGCTAGTCAGCAGGATAGTTTTCAAGTCAGCTAGTTAAGTCAGCTGGCTAGCCTGCTGGCTATGTTGATTGCTAGCAAGTAAAGTGAGTTGGCTAGCCACCCTGCTAGCTTAAGTCAGCTAGGTTAGTCAGCCGGCTAGCCAGCTGGTTAGATAGATAGCCAGCAGGTTAAGTCAACTGACTAGCCAGCAGACTAACTGGTTAAGTTAGCTAGTTAAGTCAGCTTGCAACCAGCTGGCTGGTAAGTTATCAGCTAGTTAAGTCAGCTGGCAACCAGATGGCTAGCAAGTTAAGTCACCTCATCAAATCACCTGGCAACCAGCAGGCTAACCAATTAAGTAAGCACATTAAGTCAGTTGGCTATCCAGCTTGTTAGCTAGTTAAAAAGCGAGTTAAGTCAGATGCCTAACCACCTGTCTAGCTAGTTATTTTAGCTAGTTCAGTCAGCTGTCCAGCTAGGAAGCTAGCTATATAAGTAAGCTAGTTATGGCAGCTAGGTAGCTAGTTATGTCTGCTAGTTTATTCAACTGGCTAGCTAGAGAGCAAGGTAGATAGCTAGCTAGTTAGTCAGTCAGTTAGGTATTTAAGTCAGCTAGTTAATTCAGCTGGCCAGCCAGCTGGCTAGCTAGTTAAGTCAGCTAGTTAAGTCAACTAGCTAGCTAGTTAAGTCAGTAAGTTAAATCAGTTGCCAAACCAGCTGCCTAGCAGAGTAGCTAGCTAGTTAAGTCAACTGGCTGCTAGCTGGCTTCCAAGTTAAGTAACCTAGTTAAGTCAGTTCGCTGGCCAGCAGTTTAGCCAGGTAGTGAAATAGTTAAGTCAGCTGTCAAGCCAGCGGGAATTGTAGGTAGGTAGCTAATTTAGTCAGGTGGCTAGTCTTCAGTCTATATACTTATGTCAGCTAGTTAAGTCAGCTGGCTATATATCTGTCTAACTAGGTAGCTAGCTAGTTAAGTCTGCTGGCTAGCCAGCTAGCTCCTTTGTAAAGTCAGCTAGTTAATTCAGCTGGCTTGGCTACTGGCTACCTAGTTAGCTAGGCAATAAAGTCACCTGGCTAGAAAGCTGGCCAGCTAGTTAAGTCAGCTAGTTTAGTCAGCTGGCTAATCAGCTGGTTAGCTAGTTAAGTCAGCTCGTAATGTCAGTTGTCTAGCCAGATGTCTATCTAGTTAAAAAGCTTGTTACATGAGATGTGTAGCCACCTGGCTGGCTACCTTATTTCACCTTGTTAAGTCAGCTGGCTAGCTAGGCAGCTAGCTACTTAAGTCAACTTGATGTCAGCTAGCTAGGTAGTTGTCAGCTACTTAAGTCAGCTAGCTATATGATAGCTAGCTATGTAGCTAACAAGTTGAGTCAGCTAGTTAAGTCAGCTGACTTGCTAGGTAGCTAGTTAGTTGTCAGCTATCTAAGTCAGCTGGGTAGCTAGTTAAGTCTGTTAGTTAGTTCAACTGAAGAGCCAGCTGCCAAGAAGGATATCTAGCTTTAAGTCAGCTGGCTAGCCAGCTAGCTAGCTAGTTAAGTCTCCTACTTAACTCAACTCGCTGACCAGAAGGATAGCTAGGTAGTTAGGTAGTTAAGACAGCTTGCAAGCCAGCAAGTTAAGTAGGTAGGTAGATAGTCAGCTGTCTACTTCGTGAAGTCAGCTAGTTGTCAGCTGGCTAGTTGCTGGATAGCTACGTTGCTGGGCAATTAATTTATCTGGCTAGCCAGCTGTCTAGCTAGGTAACTAGCTAGTTATGTCAACTGTCTAGTCAGCTTGCTAGCTAGTTCTCACCTACTTAAGTCAGCTGAGTAGCCAGCTGGCTAGCTATGTAGTTTGCTATTTAAGTCAGCTGGATTACACAGCTGGCTAGCTGTATAAGTCACTTAGTTAATTCAGCTGGATAGCCAGTTGACTAGCTGTGTACCAAGCAAGTTAATTCAACTGTCTAGATAGCAGGACAGCTAGTTATGACAGCTAGTTAAGTCAGCTGGCTAGCCAACTCTCTAGCTAGGTAGTGACATAGTTAAGTCTGTTACCTAGGGAGCTGGGAGCTAATTAAGTCAGCTAGTTAAGTCACTAGCTGTCCATGTGGCTAGAGGTAGAGAGCTACTTAAGTCACCTGGCTAGCCAGCTTGCTAGCCAGGTAGCTAGCTAGTTATGTAAACTGTCTAGCCAGCTTGCTTGCTAATTTAGTTACCTAGTTAAGTCAGCTGAATAGCCATCTGACTCCCTAGGAAGTCTGCTAGTTAAGTCAGCTGGCTAGACAGCTGGCTAGCTAGATAAATCACCTAGTTAATTCAGCTGGATAGCCAGCTGGCTAACTATGTAGCAAGCTTGTCTATTCAACTGGATAGAAAGCAGGCCAGTTAGTTTTGACAGCTAGTTGAGTAAGCTGGTTAGCCAGCTGGCTGGCTACTTAG
>NW_007260502.1:0-8466 GCF_000164805.1 Carlito syrichta
GCAGTAGTGGAGAACTGTCAGTGAGGGGGTGGGATTGGCAGCTGAGGGAAACTGCTAGGGGAGGGAGGGGAATACTTCATCAACAAGAGTACCTGCATGATCAATGTTTGTATACCTAATCCTGAACTGTACCCCACATATTTATAATAATTTTTTTAAAAAAAGAATAGAAAATACATCTTCACCTGGGCTTTCTGAGTAGTCAGAATTCCTACTTGGGGGTTCAGAGTATCAGTGACAAAGTGTCATGACCTTTTTTTGTGACTTAGTGTCCTAGCATCACTTCCACAGTAGTCTATGGGTTGAAACAGTCACAAGCCCAGAAAGATTCAAGAAGAGGAAACAAAGACACCACCTATTAGTGAGCTTGTGAGCTTGTGTGGGATAAAAGAGGTTTTTGCAGCCATCTTGAAAATCGCAATCCTTGGGAATACACCTGGAGGAACTCAAATCATTCTACAAAAAAGATACCTGCACACATATGTTTGTTGCAGCTCTATTCACAATAGCAAAAACATGGTACCAACTGTGTCGCCCATCGAAACTAAACTGAATTGGGGGGGCACACCTCATTAACAAGGGTACCTGCACAATGAATATTTGTATACCCAACCCTTAACTGTACCTCACAATTTTAAAATAAATATATATAATTGGAAAAAAAGTGGTACATATACATGATGGAATATTATGCAGTCAAAAAGAAGGACAAAATATGGACTTTGCAGCAACTTGGATGGATTTGGGGTAGATACTCAGTGATTTATCACAGAAACAAAGAACAGGGTTCCATATGTTCTCACTCATAAAGGGACCTTGAAAAATTATAGTGCTACAAGAAAGCAATTGGCAGTAGTGAGAAACTGTCAAGGGTCGGGGGTGGGATTGACAGTTGAGAGAAACTGCTAGGGCAGGGAGGGGCATACCTCATCAACAAGGGTGTATAATCAATGTTTATATACCTAGTCCTGAAATGTACCCCACATGCTTATAATAAAATTTTAAAAAAGAAAGAAAATCGTAATCAGTCGGTAGCAGTGGCTCAGGTCTGTAATTCCAGCACTCTGGGAGGCAGAGGCGAGAGGACTGCCTGAGCACAAAGGAATGGAGACCAGCCTTGGCAACTTGATGAGACCTCGTCTTTGCTTACTCATATCTCTATCATCGAGAATTCCAGGTTATACAGATTTAACGCAAAACCCATTAAATTACCAGCAGCATTCTTCTCAGACAGTCGTTGAGAGGCAGGACCAGGACGGGTCTTCTGGGGTTTCTCAGAGGGACTCGGTGCGCGAGATCCCTGGGGCGGGTTGGAGCACCAGTCGCCCCGCAGTGCAGGCGGGCGGTCCGGGCAGGGAGCGGTCCGGGCAGGCAGCGCCCTCCCCCCTCCCTCTTTTCTGCCTCTGCGCCACCCGCCCCGACGCGTCAGTGATGAGCAGGAGCTGGCGCAGGCGCAGTAGGCTGGCGGGACAGTGGCCCCAGGAGCCGAAGCCAAGGCGTGGCCACGCCAGCCCCCACGGCGTCACGCCAGTCCCCACGGCGTCACGCCCTCCCGCGCAACCCTGGCCACGCCGCCCGCTCGCCTGAGGCGCGGCGGTGCAGCCAGGGGTGGGCGGCCATCGCCCGCGCCGCCGAGCCCACCGGCAGGGAGGCCTAGTACCTGCGGGAGCTGAGCTGGAGCTGCAGGCGCGGCAGCGCCTAGAGGAGCCGAGCGTCAGAGGCAGGCCGAGCCGCGAGGACGTCACCGGCTGGAGCCGCCGCCCGACCCGGCGTGGACCCTGGCCGACCCCACTCGGCGCCATCTTGGAGCTCGGCGGCCGCTGCGACAGGTGACTGGGCCCGGGCAGCGGGCGGGTGGCGGCGCGGAGATTTCTCTTGGACCCTTGTGCAACTCGGGGCTGGCTGGGAGGCGGGTGGGAAGGGCACACGGCGCGGGGAGCACACCCTCTGGCTACTCATCTTCCCCCCCCAACCCTCGGTGTGGTCGTGGCCCGACCCGGAGCTGGATGTGGACGGGGATTGGGCTCTCCCGGAGGGGGTCTCCAGAGCGCTGCCCGTCGCCCTCACCGGCGCGGTTCTCCGCAAATGCGCGGGATGCGGACTCTGGCCACGCTGGAACTCCGGTGCTGGCCTGATCTCGCCGCACACGCGTGTGGGGGTCTCCTGGGCGCGGACATGGTGCTCTGGGCAGCAACGGTGGAACTCAGGATTGGGGAACCCGGGCCTGGTGGGGAGGAGGCGCGGCAGGCGCAGGTCCCACTCGCTAGCGGGTGCGGGTCCCTGCAGACAGCGCCCCCCGAGCGGACCCCGCACGGTGTCCTGCAGGGTCGCTGTGCACTCATCGCCCGGACGCCCGGTTGTTCCTTCAAGGCTCCGGTCTGCTTCCGAGCCAGCCTCACCGGGATCACCCGGGGCGACTCCACACCCGAATGGAGCAAGGCTGGAGCGAAGGGACCTGGGCGGGGCTGCCCGGCAGCTCTGGCCCCAGCTTCCCTGCCAGCTCACAGCCTTTGGCCGGGTTCGCGTTCATCTCCCTGCAGGACAGTGCTGGAACCCCACGCGGCCTCTCCCTGGGGAAGCGCAGGAGCCAGTCTGGTTGCTGTAATCTCTTTTTGAGAGCTCATCAGTAATGCGCCAGATCAGAATTTAGAACAGGCTGTGTAATGATTGGCATATGGGGGATGAGGAAAATTAATTTGACAGGAGAGAACAACCAGATACCTTCTCCTCAATAATCCTTCTACCTCTGTGAAGGAAGGACTTAGGAGCTAGTGAGAAGAGTTTTAAAACCTGCCCTATTGTTTTGATCATGTAAACAGCAAATTGATGTGATTAAAATAGACCTTTCCCATCTCCCCCTGACCTGCTAGCCAATCAATTGTTTGGTCGTATTTATTCTAGCTCTGTGGTTTTGCTCAACTTACCTTTTGCCCTGCGTTTTGGCTTCAGTCTCCCATACCTCTTTGTTTATTGCAATGAGCCCTAGTCATTATTCTGCCCTCCCTCGTGTTCTTCCCTAATTTAAATTTATATTTTTAATATCATTGCCAGGTTAGCCTCTCAAAGTACAGTTCTCATCTTTATTCTGTTTTGGGGTTATTTTTCACATCACATCTTATATCAATATCATGTGCAATCTTTGTTCACCTTTCATAGATAAAGGCTAAACTAAGGTGTGTCGGTTCAGAACAGTAAGATTAAGGATAGAATCCTAGCAGTGTAAAAACATAAATCAAAGATACGTTGAAAGTTTGCTGTCCCCTGGACAGTACCTTAAACCACAAGAGCCAAAAATGAGAAGAGCGCCTTGAGGACAAGCAATTCTGTGTTATAGACTTCCTGTGTTTTATCTGGAGTTTAGGATAAATCTACTTCTTCCAGGGAGTCCTCCAGTAACAGACCAGGACGTTGCATAGGATGGTTAGTACCCATGGTCTTATCTCCTTCTGAGAACCCCATTCTTCACCTTTTCTCTCCTGCCCAATTCATAGATTACTTTTAAATATAATTTCCTTAGGGGAGTCTTCCCTTATTCACTGAGATTAGGTTTAGCCCCCACATAATTAATTTTATAGCATTCTATAATTTCCCTTTATAGCACTTATCAGAATGTTTAATTATACAATTAATTCATAGCTCTCTGACTAGACTTTCATAACACTAGCACTTCAGCTGTGCCCAGTGCTTCACTTAATGCCTAGAATAAGGATGTTCTTAGTGGACATCTGTAGGGTAAGTGAATTCATAAATGGGTCCATTCATCTTTCAGTATATTTCTGTTCTAGTGAAATGGGATTGAGAGTGACTCCTTTATAAGGGCCCCACTTCTATTCATGAGAACTCCATTCTGGTAATCTAACCACCCCGCAAAGGCTCCATCTCCAATTTCCATCACATTGGTGATTAGATTTTCAGCATATGAATTATAGGGGAATACAAGCATTCATTATGTGAAGAAAACAAAACAAGGTAATGGGGTGACAGGTGGCAGGGGCTAAGTGGTTGCTGTATGAGATTGGGGAGTCAAGAAGAGCTGTTGTTGCAGAGGTGACATGTGGGCCACCACCGTTTTCTTCTCCAGTCATGGGTTTCAACTAGGAATGATTTTGCCCCCCAAAGGACATTTGGTATCTGGAAACCTTTTTAGTTGCCACAATTTGTAGGGACATTTGCTACTGACATCTAGTAAATAGACCAGTGATGCTGCTAAGTATTCTATAACACATAGGATAACCTCTAGTAAACAGTAATCCATTCCAAAATGCCAGCAGTGCCAAGCCTGAGAAACCTTGATCTATGATCTAGTCTCATCACAACAGCCAGGCCTTCTTTAAAATACTGAGCCACAGCCCATCAATCCTTTGTCCTGCGTTTGTCAGTGAATTCCCATGTCTTCCAGATTCTTCTCAATCTGGCTTCCTATCATCCTTTGTCTCCTATTATATAGCCTTCACTCACTGTGTTCCAGCCTGAGACCTTTGCACTGGCTGTCACCCGACTGCAATGCTCTTCCTTCAAACATCTGAATGGCTACTGCCTCACCTCTGTCAAAGCTTTGCTTACATGGTGGCATCTTTTCAGTGATCAAAATTTCTACCCTCCTCCTCTCATTGCCTCACCATACTCCTCCTCCCTTACACTTACCATCTTCTAACATACCATGGGGGGGTTTACTTATATAATATGATTATTGTTTATTGTCTGTCTCCTCTGTTAGAAAGTAAACTCTAGGGGTTTATGATACTTTCTGGTACATATTGGGTGGCTTATGAATATTTGTTGAATGAAGGAAGGACAACCCAGAAACTTCAACAACAAAAAAAATGTGGCTGCCAAGAAAAGCTGCGGGGAAGGATGAAACAGAGAGGTCACCAAAGTGAATGAGTTTGGTGTACCTAAAGGACAATCAGAAGGACACTAGCCGGAGTATAGTGAATGAGACACAGAGCAAGTGACATGAGTCAGAGACGTTGTCATAGTCACATCACAGAAAGCCTTTTAGAATGCAATAGCATTGGGATGTAGTTTGTAGAGGAAGAACTCTTGTGTCAATTTAGCAAAGGATATGTGTGTGTGTGTGTGTGTGTGCGTGCGCACGTGTGCGCATGCATGTGCTTCACCTAAGTTCGTTCATTTTTATTCCAAATTCAGTTATAAACATGATTGATACAAATGACTTTCATCTTGATGTTTTGAACTAAGTGACTTGTTCTCTGTGTACTTGTAGTGGTGCTGTCATTCACATAGCTTACCTGTGAGATGCTCAAAAGTCCAACTACCCCCAAAATCTTATAACATTGACTCATTTTTAAAGTTATTTTTAATTGAGAAGTAAAAATTATATATATTTATGGTGCAAAACCTGATGTTTTATGTATGTATATAAGGTAGAATGGCCAAATCAAGCTTTTTTTTTAAACAAAATATGTGTTACCTCATATTCTTGTCTTTTTTTGTAAAGGGAACACTTCAAATCTATTCCTTTAGCAATTTTCAAGTTTACAATATATTATTAACTATAGTCACCATGATGTACAGTAGGTTTTTGAATGTATTTCTACTTTCTAACTAAAATTTTATGTCCATTAATGAACATCTCCCTGAGTCCTTCACCCCAGCCTTTAATCATCACTGTTACATTCTGTTTCCATGAGTTCATCTTTTTTACACTCCACATGTGAGTTTATGTAGTATTTGTCTTTTTGTGCCTGGCTTATTTCACTTAGCATATTGTCCTACAGATTCATCCATGTTGTAAAAAATAACAGAATTTACTCTTTAAGATGAAATAGCATTCTACATTTGTGTAGAATACTATTCAGTATGTACATATCACATTCTTTGTTATCTGTGAATGGACAATTACATTGATTCCCTATCTTGGATATTATGAATAGTACTGTTTTGCATTTTGGCCAGTTTTTCAGAGACTGCTATTCAGAAGTATGTATATCATTTGGAACATGAGACATGTAATTCTATATTACCTGTAATCCCATTAGCAATTGCTCATATGGCTTCCTGAGTAAAGATAGAATGAATGAAGTTAGAAGAGAGGTGTCTGAGTGGAGGTATAAAGAGAGACATTGAAAATGGCAAAGCAAGGGAAGAAAGTTAGAACTTACTGGTCAGCTAGTACACAAGAGATATTTTGCTAAGTAGTTTGCTTGTGTGCTCTTATTTCAACATTAAAAGACATGTTACCACATTTCAACAGTGAATAAATCAAGGTTCAGGGAATTGAAGTAACCCACTCAAGATCATGCATCTAGTAAGAAGTCAAGCTAGAACTTGAATCAAAGTGTTTCTATAACAATATACCATATATGCACACACACACACACACAAACAGATGCCTCAACTGTATGTTACATAAAATATATATTTAATGTCTTTAAACTATATAGGTGTGCATTTATGGAAGTCATGTTTTCCTATAGGATCTAGTTCTAGATGTAAAGCTATTAACTTAAAAGAATGACATTTGAAAATTTTCAATCTTGGTACTAAAGTACCTTTCAAAAGAGTTTTATCAATGTTATATATCAGCACTGTGTGAGAATACCATTCTCACCTTTGCCAACATTGGTTATTATTTTTTTAGTTAAATTTCAGTATAATTAGAAAGAAGAGTAGCTCAAAAAAACAAAAAGGTGTTTCTAGTTCAAAACTGTATTGTCTCCTTATGCTGCTATAACAAAATACTATAGACTGGGTGGCTTAAACAGACATTTATTTCTCACAGTTCTGGAGGCTGGAAAGTCTAAGATCAAGGTGCCAGTTGATTTGATTCTTGGTGAGGGCTGTCTTTTTGCCTTCCTGGCTTGCCCTCTTCTCACTGTGTCCTCACATGATGGAGAGAAAACGAGATCGTACTTACAAGAAACCATCATTAGGGCTCCATCTGCATGACCTAATTACCTTACAAAGGCCTAAGCTCCAAAAACTGTCATATTGGGGGTGAAAGCTTCAACATACGAATTTTGGGGGAGACACAATTCAGTCTGTAGCAAATAGCAATGCTATGACATTAAGCTACCGTTCTAAAAAAATACAAAATAAGAAGATGCCCACTTCAATATTTCTCCCAAAGTAGGCCCTGGATGGATCACTTGTGGGTCTAAGTCTAGATTCATTGCCTTTAATTAAGTCAGTTCCTAAGGTCTTTAATAAATGGTTAGAAAGTTTATTTCAAATACTTCTGCAACAGAAGTTTTGTTAAAAGATAGTCTCTGTGAGTTTTGTTTTGTTTTGTTTTCTCAGTTCTCTAAAAAGTCAGGGGATGTCTTAAAGCAACTTTTTCCCCCTGCTGGCTGTAAAGGGAACATCCAAAGGCCAAATTCTTCTATTTGTGCTTTTGGTACAGCTTTTGTGTCTGATAATAAAAACCAAGATTTATATTGTTGACTAAAAATATTCAACCACTTCCCTTATTCATTAAACAGACAAGGGGGTATCTGCTATTAAATAAAGACTGTGTTTGTCACAACTTCAAGCTTTTCCACATAAAGATACAGTAAGAATAATTCTCTTTTTTGATTTTTTTTGAGTTGGAGTCTAAATCCATCGCCCAGGCTGGAGAGCAGTGGCATGCTCATAGCCACCATAGCTTCGATCTGCTGGGTTTCAGTGATCCTTCCACCTCAACCTTCCAAGTAACCAGAACTACAGACTGGCACTACCATACCCAGCTAATTTTTTGATTTATTGTATAGACAAGGTCTCACCAAGTTGCTCAGGCTGGTCTTGAACCTGCAGGCTCAGACAGTCCACTCACTTCAACCTTCCAAAGTTCTGGGATTACAGGTTGAGCCACTGAGCCTGGCAATTCAGGTTTTTAAAAAGTTCCTTTTGAAATAGGTGTATGAGTTTGAACTGTACCACGTAATTGCTCATCAACCTAAGTAAGAAACTCAAGAAAATGTTTCCTTTTATTTTTTTAATTTTTTAATTTTTTAATTTTTATTTTTTGAGTTGGAGTCTCACTCTGTCGCCCAGACTGGAGTGCAGTGGCCACTCCTGGTCACCACAGCCTCGACCTGCTGGGCTCTGGCGATCCTTCCACCTCAGCCTTCCAAGTAGCTAGAATTATAGGCATGCGCTACCACGCCTGGCTGATTTTTTGATTTATTGTAGAGATGAGGTCTTGCTGCCCAGGCGGGTCTCGAACCCATGGGCTCAGGCAATCCACTCACCTCAGCTTCCCAAAGGCGCGGGATTACAGGCTGAGCCACTGAACCTGGCTTAATTTTTTTATTTATTTTGAGTTGGAGTCTCACTCTGTCACCTAGAGTGGAGTGTAGTGGCTGCTCCCGGCCACTGCAGCCTCAACCTGCTGGGCTCTGGTGATCCTTCTGCCTCAGCCTTCCAAGTACCTGGAACTACAGGCACACACTACCACACACAGCTAATTTTTGATTTATTGTAGAGATGAGGTCTCGCTAAGTTGCCTAGGTGGGTCTCGAA